>NC_036844.1:25108360-25334923 GCF_002910315.2 Salvelinus sp. IW2-2015
GATCGATCCAGGGCCTTGGACAGGGGCTGGTACCCTGGTCTTGATGAATACGGTGAGGGGGGGTCCAGCCAGAGCAGAGCAAGCCCTAAGCCCAGCAGAGAGAAGGCAGCTCTGAGGAGGGCCCGCTGGACCAGGCTGATCAGCTCAGCCAGGTTCATAAAGCTGTCCTCCGGGATTTCAGCCATAACCACTGWAGCCCAAAACAGACAGACAGCAGGGGCAGGATCCAGTGGGCCGTGAACACCGTACCACCAGGACTGTTCAGGTTGCTGTAGCGCCACAGCAGTTACTGTAGATCCAGGAGCCCAGAGAGGCCAGAGACAGGATGTAGATCAGGTTCTTCAGACAGCTGTCCTGCACCCGTGACAGGCGGGAGAGGAACAGGAAGGGATGGCAGGAGCCCTGCTCCTCATGACAGCCATGAAAGGAGTGGGAGAGAGAGCCTAAAAACACCCCAGGCAGGCCAGGGAAGTGCTGCTCTCCCTCCTCACAACTGAGGGGGACAGGACCGGGGATGGCAGCAACCCGGCAGGTTTCAGGGGGTCATGGACAGGGGGTAGTACGAGGCCGTCCCAGGTGAGATGGAAGGGGACATAGAGGCTCAGGGAGAAAAGCAGAAAGGTGACCACACAGCCCTCTGCTATTACATAGCTGTCAGAGAGCAGGGAGGCACAGCGCAGGAGGCAGGGTCAGTCAGTCACTCCTTGGGGCCACTTCTCCACCCTCAACCGCTGCAGTCTTGCTGGCCCAGTCAGGCTCTCCAGAGCACCAGTAGCTCAGAGGAGATGGCTACAGCCGCCAGGCACCAGGACCCCTCAGCATAGCCCTGTGTAAACAGCTGACCTGCAGCTATACACCCCCCAGTGGCTGCCACCAAAGGGACACTCAGCTCTCCCTCACCAGCACAGAGGACATCATACCACGCAGGTACATGCCAGGAAAGCTATGCCGGCCGCGATCTTGGCTGGGTTGAAGCATGCCCATGTGGCTCGGCAGGTGTCTCGAACAGAGGTCAGGTACAGCTGCAGGGAGGTCACTAGCTCTGGGGTGGGAGAGCCATTATTGACAGTGGTGAGGTACTCAGAGGAGGCAGCGGGAGAAGTCTGCATGCAGCTGAGAGACAGACACTCTGGATGTCTTTGGCTATTCATGGTTCAAATATGTGCAGAGACGTGCAGTAAACTGTAATATTCAATATACAGCACATTAATGTATCTGACATGATTACAGCTCTGTGATTACCTGTTTGGCATTGATCCACAGCGCCTCCGCCTGGCTGAAACCTGCTGGTGCACCCCCTGTCTGGCTGTCTGCAGGGAACCGAGACAGCAGGACCTGCCCACACTGCTGTAGGGTATGGGTATGCCCAGGAGCAGGGCAAGGGTAGGCACCAGATCTGTCTTGGGCACCACCTCAGAATCACTCTACAGGGAGATAGAGACAAGACAAAGGTCATTCAACATGGAATAATCAATGCCAGACATTACATTTTGTCAGCTGGTTATTGTCATGCAAAAGACTGCTGATCTCAAGGTAATTGACAGGTAGACTAATTAACAAACACATGTAGCATCTCCAGGCCTCCATGCATATAAGCCGCTGATGTGTGCCTTTGGAACATTTACATTTGGAAAAGTATAATACATCTATTTAATATACACCATCACAATAAATGCATTATTTATTTTAAGAAAATGTATTTCAGAAGAACAGAATATGAGTATGAGTTAGCCAAATCTGGCTATGGCTATCTGGCTATGCACCCTGCCATAAGGCTGTAGAGTTGTTCATTTATTAGACAAGATATGCTTAAGTCCCATGTCATTATTTTATATTATAATTGAACTTCGCTGAATAAAATACAAAGGATATTTTTCCCATTCCGGAACAAGTGTGCATATGAAGTGGCTGTGTAAAAGTGATCATTTGAAACAGGTACAGGTAGCAAGAAAAAGTATGTGAACCCTTTGGAATTACCTGGATTTCTGCATAAATTGGTCATAGATGAAGATCAGATCATATTTTAAGTCACAACAATAGACAGACAGTCTGCCCTTTTCTCAATAGGGGGGGCGTTGTTTTCACTTTGTAAAAAATCGTTCCCAAATTAAACTGCCTCGTACTCAATTCTTGCTCGTACAATATGCATATTATTATTACTATTGGATAGAAAACACTCTCTAGTTTCTAAAACCGTTTGAATTATATCTGTGAGTAAAACAGAACTAATTTTGCAGCAAACTTCCTGTCAGGAAGTGAGAAATCTGAAATCGGGGGCTCTGTTCCAGGGTCATCCTATTAATTTGTATGGAATCTATGGGTCTACATGCACTGCATACGCCTTCCCACTAGATGTCAGTAGGCAGTGAGAGGTGGAATGGGGTGTATAGCTCTATGTGAGGCCGAACAGACCTCTTGCAACGGTGGGTCTAGTCTTTTCACCGTTCAGCTTGGCGCGAGAGGGACCTCAGGATTGCGTTCTGAAAGCTTTCGTTATAGACGTTAGATATATCCGGCTCTGATTTTATTTGATATATGTGTTAAAAACATCATAAACTAGTTATTTAAACCGACTTATATCAGTTTATTGCGATTTTCGGTATTTTCTTTGTTATGCGTTATGGTGAGTTGGACACTTCTGTGCCGCATGGCCAGCTTTGTTAGCTAATTCGACAGATGAAGACGACATTCTACAAACGAACAACGATTATTCTGGACAAAGGACAACTTGTACAAGATTCTGATGGAAGCTCATCAAATAGTAGGAACCACTTATGATGTTATTTCGTATTTCTGTCGAAAATGTTTAGACGTATATTCCGCCCTGTTTTGGGTGCTGTCTCGCTATAACGTAAGCTGTATGTCGTACTAAAGTTATTTTTAAAAATCTAACACAGCGGTTGCATTAAGAACTAGTGTATCTTTAATTTTCTGTCCAACATGTATTTTTTAGTAAAGTTTATGATTAGTTATTTGATTAGGTGCGTCTCTCCAAGATTTCTCCGGACAATATTTCTGCATTTTCACTACGTATTCACATTGTAAAACCACGATTTGTGCCGCTAATATGCACATTTTCGAACAAACCATATATGTATTGTGTAATATGATTTATAGGACTGTCATCTGATGAAGTTTGAGAAGGTTAGTGAAAGAATTTATATCTTTTGCTGGTTTATTCGCTATCGCTAACGTTGCCTTGAATGAATGTGGTTGTGTGGTAGGCTATTGTAGTAAGCTAATATAATGCTATATTGTGTTTTTGCTGTAAAACACTTAAAAAATCTGAAATATTGGCTGGATTCACAAGATGTTTGTCTTTCATTTGCTGTACACCATGTATTTTTCATAAATGTTTTATGATGAGTATTTAGGTATTTCACGTTGGTCTCTGTAGTTATTCTAGCTGCTTTGGTGAGATTTGTGATGGTGGCTGCAATGTAAAACTATGATTTATACCTGAAATTGCACATTTTTCGAACAAAACAATGCTATACAAATAAATATGTTATCAGACTGTCATCTGATGAAGTTGTTTCTTGGTTAGTGACTATTTATATCTTTATTCGGTCGAATTTGATAGCTACCTGTGCGGTAAAAAAATGGTGAAAATATGCGAGTCTTTTGCTATCGTGGTTAGCTAATAGAAATACATATTGTGTTTTCGCTGTAAACATTTTAAAAATCGGAAATGATGGCTGGATTCACAAGATGTGTATCTTTCATCTGGTGTCTTGGACTTGTGATTTCATGATATTTAGATGCAGTATTTACTTGTGGCGCTATGCTAGGCTATGCTAGTCAGCTTTTTTACTGATGAGGGTGCTCCCGGATCCGGGATTGTGACCAGTAGAAGTTAAACTAATAACACATAAACAATTATTCGTTTTCATGTCTTTATTGAACACACCATGTAAACATTCACAGTGCAGGGTGGGAAAAGTATGTGACCCTTGGATTGAATAACTGCTTGACCCTCCTTTGGCAGCAATAACCTCACCAACGTTTTCTGTAGATGCGGATCAGACCTGCACAACGGTCAGGAGGAATTTTGGACCATTCCTCTTTACGAAACTGTTTCAGTTCAGCAATATTTCTTGGGATGTCTGGTGTGAACTGCTCTCGAGGTCATGCCACAGCATCTCAAATCAGGTTGAGGTCAGGACTCTGACTGGACCACTCCAGAAGGCGTATTTTCTTCTGTTGAAGCCATTCTGTTGTTGATTTACTTCTGTGTTGTGGTCGTTGTCCTGTTGCGTCAACCAACTTCTGTTGAGCTTCAATTGGCGGACAGATAGCCTAACATTCTCCAGCAAAATGTCTTGATAAACTTGGGAATTCATGAGGCAGCCCCAACTATGATGCTCCCTCCACCATACTTTACAGTTGGACGAGGTTTTGATGTTGGTGTGCTGTGCCTTTTTTTCTCCACACATAGTGTTGTGTTCCTTCCAAACAACACAACTTTAGTTTCCTCTGTCCACAGAATATTTTGCCAGTAGCGCTTTGGAACATCCAGGTGCACTTTTGCAAACTTCAGACGAGCAGCAATGAGTTTTTTTGGCAGCAGTGGCTCCTTCCATGGTGTCCTCCCATGAACACCATTCCTGTTTAGTGTTTTACGTATCATAGACTTGTCAACAGAGATGTTAGCATGTTCCGAAGATTTCTGTAAGTCTTTAGCTGACACTCTAGGATTCTTCTTAACCTCATTGAGCATTCTGCGCTGTGCTCTTGCAGTCATCTTTGCAGGACGGCCACTCCTAAGGAGACTAGCAACAGTGCTGAACTTTGTCCATTTATAGACCATTGTCTTACCGTGGAATGATGAACATCAAGGCTTTTAGAGATACTTTTGTAACCCTTTCTAGTTTTATGCAAGTCAACCATTCTTAATCTTAGGTCTTCTGAGATCTCTTTTGTTCGAGGCATGGTTCACATCAGGCAATGCTTCTTGTGAATAGCAAACTCATATTTTGTGAGTGTTTTTATAGGGCAAGGCAGCTCTAACCAACATCTCTAATCTCGTCTCATTGATTCGACTCCAGGTTAGCCGACTCCAATTAGCCTTCGGGTTCACATGGGTGAACAACGTAATGGCGGGAAAGTGACATCCATTCGCTATTCCAGTGTATACGGATGACATGTCTTTTTTGTCTTGCCCCTTTACTTGCCCATTTGATAATGGATCATTCTAGATCCCAAAAAAATTAAGTGGTGGAAAAAGTCTAAATTGTCATACTTGTGTAAAGTAATAATACCTTAAATATACCTTTTAAATATACTACTTGAGTAAAAGTCTAAAAGTATTTGGTTTTAAATATACTTAAGTATCAAAAGTAAAAGTATAAACCATTTCAAAGTCCTTAATAAGCAAACCAGACTGAACAATTGGTATTTATTTTTTCTTGACAGAAATCCAGGGGCACACTCCAACACATAATTTACAAACGAAGCATGTGTTTAGTGAGTCCGCCAGATCAGAGGCAGTAGGGATGACCAGGGATGTTCTCTTGATAAGTGTGTGAATTGGACCATTTTCCTGTCAAAATGTAACGAGTACTTTTGGGTGTCAGGGAGAATGTATGGAGTAAAAAGTAAATTTTCTTTAGGAATGTAGTGAAGTAAAAGTTGTCCAAAATATAAATACTAAAGTACAGATACCCCAAAAACAACTTAACTAGTACTTTAAAGTATTTTGGCTTAAGTACTTTACACCTTTGCTAATTTTAGATATTAGTAAAGACAGGATTAAATTGAGAATAGTCTGATGATGGGTGAAAATATGATCACTTGATGAGAGAACAGTGTGTGCAGCCTGAAGCAAGGTAGAGAGCAAGCGCTTTTCTTTTTTTTATGACTTTCTAAAATCATCATTAGCCTATAGTCGCATCACGCAGACCATATATATTTTAATTTCTAAAATTTGTCTTTCACAACTAAAATTGTTAAATAACTCAATCTAGCATATACAGTGGCAAGAAAAAGTATGTGAACCGTTTGGAATTACCTGGATTTCTGCATAAATTGATCATCAAATTTGATATGATCTTCATCTAAGTCACAACAATAGACAAACATAGMGTGCTTAAACTAATAACACACAAATTATTGTATTTTTCTTGTCTATATTGAATACATKATTTAAACATTCACAGTGTAGGTTGGGAAAAGTATGTTCGTGTAAGGCTACTCACCGACAGGTGATATTACGCCCAATCTCTGTATGCCATGGGCTCTCCAACACTGTTCCTGCAGCTACCCAGTGCTTAATTTGGGAAGCGAAGTGAAATCTGTTCAAGAACATCGATAGTAATATGTTTTCACAAAGAAACATATTTAATTAAACTGCTGACAGACCCTCTCTCTGCACAGTGGAAAAAGGAATGAAGGAGATGGAAACTCAGTGGGAGATATTCTGTAGCTAAAGGTAATGTGTGAGCCTATCATTTAAAATTCCCTATTACTCAACTATTCAAAATCAATTACCAATGCACTATAAATGTAGGCTAAATTTGAATGTGTTAAATTCAGGTATTTTTTTTATTTAGGGCTTGGGCTTATAAACTCAGCAAAAAAAGAAACGTCCTCTCACTGTCAACTGCGTTTATTTTCAGCAAACTTAACATGTGTAAATATTTGTATGAACAAAGCAAGATTCAACAACTGAGACATAAACTGAACAAGTTCCACAGACATGTGACTAACAAATGGAATAGTTCAGTGTGTTGTCAATGAAAAGCATTGTCAAATAGGTGTTCCTTTTGCACCCCCCCTTTGTTTTTACACTGCTGCTACTAGCTGTTTATTATCTATGCATAGTCACTTTACAAACCAACTCAACTAACCTGTACCCCCGCGCACATTGACTTGGTACCGGTAGCCCCTGTATATAGCCTCGTTATTGTTATGTAATTTTCTTGTGTTACTTTTTGATTTTATTAAATTTTTCTCACCTTAGTTTTGTAGTAAATATTTTCTTAACTCTTTCTTGAACTTCATTGTTGGTTATCGGCTTGTAAGTAAGCATTTCACAGTAAAGTTGTATTCGGCACATGTGACAAATAACATTTTTACAATTTTATTATAATCATTTTTGTCCATCACCCCCGATTCAGAATATATAATTTTCATAATTTTGTTTTGATGTAATTTAGAGTCATGGCACACTTTGTCTAAGAGCTATTGAAGATTGAACGATGTAAAATATATTAATATTTTCAACAACAAAAGAAGCAGTAGATTTTCCTCTATCCACCCCTGATTCAGAATATAACATCTTCATAGTCATGGCATGCTTGGTTCAATAGATATTGAAGTGAGAAAACCGAATATCCAATATAAACATATTTTACCTCGGTCATCAGCTTTTGTTTTGATGTAATTTAGAGCCCAGCACAATGTAAAAACTCTTGGCTGCATCGGTGCTACCATAACTACTGCTCATCAGTTGCAAGTGCTAGCTACTGTAGCTACCTGGCTATACTAACTTCTGACCTTTGTATTAGCGTTCCGTTTTTTCTTCTCTCTGCCAGGGCCAGCCAGCAACGAGACAGGTTCCTCGGGTACACACAATCCGATAATACTCCCCTCTTATTTTCATTGGGACTCCAGCTATTGATTATATTGCCACGCGGAAGCGCATGTCGCCACACGATCAGATCTCGCTGTAACCCCCATATCCGATCTATGCCGGCATGCGCACTGCAACCAATGTTTATATAAATCAATGACTACAACATATGGAAAGTGCGGGAAATTTGGACTCAGGTTATTGTCAAGGCCTACACAACCATGCTTAAAGACATCAGAAAGTGTTGAACTTATTAAACATTCACAATGTATATGTTTTAAAGTTAGAATAATGTATTTTTTGCAGTAAGATACGCATTACCAGGACAGATAATCGCCAGAGTTCCGTTTCCCATATCAACAAAGGGGACGTGTTTAACCAGTGCACCACTTCAATGTTGTAACTTTCGTTTCCTGGGTCGGCCGAGTGTCACACATGAGAGGATATTCATTTTTATTTTAAACTAAACCACATACATATCAGCCAACAATTACACTAAGAAAATGCTCCAAACATTGTGCCGGACCGGTGGTGCCGTTTTAAAGGTAAAATGCAGGGTATTTCAAAGCAGTTAGTTTGCTAGCTTGCTAAGCCAGTTAGCTAGCGTCTAGCCCGATATTAGACCAAAGGAGCCACTACATGTTCTGATTAAAGGGCAAATTGGCTCTGGAATCCAAAACAGCCAAATACTCTATTTAAATGTGAATCGATTCTCAATTGTAGTACGGTTCTAGAAACATCAATCCATCTACTTTCATATTATATCAAAATCCTTTCAGAAATTCAAAATACACACTTACTGTGCACCAGAGGAGAAATCGGAGGACCATCCACATCAGTGAATTTCATACAAATATTTAAACGTTTAAAAATGTATCCTTTTTAGATACAACTATACAAAATGTATTGACATGTCACCAAATAATTGATTAAAAGACAATGTTTTGCAATGAAGGTCTACAGTAGCCTCAACATAGTTGTAAATGAGAACTTGTTCTCAACTAGCTTACATGGTTAAATAAAGGTTAAATAAAAAAATTATAAAAAACAGCCCTCTGTAGGGTAGCGCCATGGTGTAGCCAGAGGACTGCTAGCTTCCGTACATTGACTTCAATACAAAACTGAGGCTRATGGTTCTCACCCCCTTCCATTGACTTACACAGTAATTATGACAACTTCCACAGGATGTCCTCCAACCTATCAGAGCTCTTGCAGCATGAACTGACATGTTATCCACCCTATCAAAGGATCAGAAGAATGAATCTAGTACTGAAAGGATAAGCTACACCTAGCTAGCACTGCCGTGCATAAAATYTGTTGAGTAGTTGACTCAGAGAGATAGACAACAATTTTGAACCAATTATTTTCTTCAAAAATGAAGGAGGAGGAGAGAGAGCTATATTTAATTAAAAAACGCAAATGCAGCTATCTAGTTTAGCTTACTCAAACACCCAGCTCAAATAGAGGAATGCTATGTTAGCTAGCTGGTTATGACTATCCAACAGTGGAACACTTCCTAGTCAAGGTAAGCTTTTGGATTTACGAATTTATTGCCACCTGGGCCCACTGGGGAAACTGCTTACTGACTGTACTGCATGATTGTAGTGGGTTTACTAACACCTTAGTTCTAGTAGCTATGTTGACTATGACGTTACTTTATCTTATATGGTGACACGGATGTAGCCTGTGTGTAGCGGTTACGATATGAAGGTTTGGCTTGGAAAGGTTTTTTCACCTGGTCACAGACAGCTGATGTGTTGTGCATTGAAGTCCACAAGGGAAGGGAAAAGGTTCAGAGGAYGAGAGTGCGTAGATGCACGATGGAATGCAACAAGCTGTTTGTATATGGCTAGGAAAGTTAACTGTTTTTGTGTGATTAGGGGAGTATTTATTCAGCTGATTCTGTTGAAAAACGTTTCTTAAACAGAAGCAAACRGAACGAAACAGGGATAAACATACCTGCATTTGTCCAATAGAAACTTGTTTACAACTGTTAGATCAGCTAGATGCAGCCAAGAGTGTGCAAGGCGGTATTGAATGTGTCATTGTCTGTCCATGTGTCACTGTCTGTCACCTCAAATCTTTCTCTCACCTGTGTGCACCTACATTGTAAACTTCCATTCATAGGCTAGGTTGTAGCAACCTCATCGTGGGTATAGGGAAAATGTGAGTGTCATGTAGTAGCCTAAACCTATCTATGTTACATTGAACTGGGTGAATGGAATATGAAAGACGGTCATCCAACATGCTGTAATAGAAATGACTCCATGCTCATGAAAAAGAAAATCGCCCTCCCTCATCATAAACTAAAGAAATTGTCCTCAAAAGGCACCGACCGTCACTGCTGTACACTGTTTTAACTGGTTTTAACACAGTTACAGCCAACAATATTTTAGCAGTGACAACACGTTTGTGGCGTCCATCTTCAGTTTACACACAGGTGGTCAATCCGACGTCTGTATTGGCCTGCAGCATTTACGGTGACACAGCCTCTGCAGAAGTTTGGGCATTCATACTGCTTCACGGAGCAGTGCAGAGCTGTTGTCAAGGATGTGAGTTTGTGTTTATATAGCACCTCCCGCCTCCACCTACCGTCAATCAATCAGGTCACTGCGGAGCTATATGGAGSCCGCCACATTGTTACAAAATTTGGGAGGCACTTCGCGATGGGGTAAGGAGCTCAATTTGGCCTCTGCGTGATTCTAGAAGCTTCGCAATTGCGTCACACYTTCCACACCTTCCACATTTTCGTATTAAGCATAAATTGGCTTTTTGTGGAAAAAGGATCAAAGCAGATAGTTAACCAATAGCTACCCGAACTAACTATTTAGCAATCGTATGGCTTAGTGGTAGAAGCTGTTCAGGGTCCTGTTGGTTCCAGACTTGGTGCATCGGTACCATTTTCTGTGATATACTGGGCCAAATGCACTACCCTCTGTAGCGCCTTGTGGTGGCTGTCAAGCATTTGCCATATCAAGCGGTGATGCAGCCAGTCAAAATGCTCTCAATTATGCGGCTCTAGTATTTTTTTTGAGGATCTGAGGGCACATGTCAAATCTTTTCAGCCTCCTGAGGGGGAAGAAGCATTGTCGTGGCCTCTTCACGACTGTGTTAGTGTGTGTGAACCATGATAATTCCTTAGTGATGTGGGCAACGATGAACTTGAAGCTCTCGACCTGCTGCACTACAGCCCAGTCGATGTGGATGGGGGCGTGCTCAGCCCTCCGTTTCATGAATTAATAGAGCTGACGTTATTCCTTATTCAACATGTCAGAGATGCATGTTTGTTCTACATAGCATATTTGTATCTGAATGTTCCAAAACGTTGCGTCCTGCTGAACGTGCCCTGGGTATTCAACTCATATCCATCATGTTTAGCTAGCATTGAAACCAGAAAGAGTACCAGTAGATAGCTAGCTGGCTATGGTAGAAACTACCGGTGAATAACAAGCAAGGAATTAATAACTATTTAGATATCTAATTTCTATCATGTTTAGGGTCATAGCTAATCACTGAAGTTTCAAGCTCCATCATTATGTAGCTTTTCAAGTTCCAACTCTCATAGAGTAACCTTCTGATCATGATGCAACAATGTGTCACTCTGATGGTGTTTTGTTATTGTTTTCCTCCAGCATTCCCAGAGGACAGTGCCCACAGTGCCAGTGTTGTGGGCGACACAAGCCCAGCAGCGATGGGTATCCAGTCTACCCATGAACACTGTGGTTCTGTTTGTACCACAACAAGAATCCTGGGTTGTGGAAAGGATGGGCCGCTTCCATCGCATCTTGGAGCCGGTAACTTATCCATTGATCTGCAGTTAGCCAGTGATATGCACCCTTAATTATATTGTCACACTATGTCACAGTATATCACAGTATAAATCCTGAATATATATATATATATATTACACACCAAATTGATCATTTTTATGCATCTTGTCCTCTTTTGTATATTCTGTAGGGCTTGAATTTCCTTATCCCAATCCTGGACAAAATTCGTTATGTTCAAAGTCTTAAAGAGATTGTTATTGATGTCCCAGAGCAGTCTGCGGTCTCTTTAGGTGAGTGACATCACTGTGTTTGTCACTGTCATTTTCACTGCAAGGTGGTCAGTTGGTCCTTGGCTCTGGATTAACTGATGTCTGATTACATCCACAGATAATGTGACACTACAGATTGATGGAGTCCTCTATCTTAGGATATTGGATCCTTTTAAGGTAGGTTTGTGAAAACCATGATGTCTTGATGTTATTGTTCATTGAATGTTTTTGCTTTGTTTTTAGATGTTGATAACAAGATGTACTTCCTTCCAGGCCAGCTATGGAGTTGAAGACCCAGAGTATGCTGTCACCCAACTTGCTCAGACCACCATGCGCTCAGAGTTAGGAAAACTGATCCTGGACAAAGTATTCAGGGTGAGACTCAAAATTGTGTTTCAGAGTGAATTTGTATTTATTTAACTCATTCCCTTATTGTTTTATATATTTCCTTCTTCAGGAAAGAGAGACCCTAAATACCAACATAGTCCACTCCATAAACCAGGCATCAGATGATTGGGGAATCCGTTGCCTTCGTTATGAAATCAAGAATATACATGTTCCACCTCGTGTCAAAGAGTCCATGCAGATGCAGGTGAGAGGGGCTGGCCCTGCTGCCAACAAACTGGGAGACATATCTTCAACCTGAAACTATCGTTGAACATGAGCTTATCTTAGCCTATCAGTTTTGTATGTGTACAGATGTACTCTCTTAATTTGATCACTCTGTTGCAGAAAATGCAAACTTGTAGTGTATTTTGAAGTACTACTCGAGTCTCCTTTTCAGCTCATTTATCACATCTCAATAGGTGGTCCAGGTAAAACATGACACAGCACAATGGGAGGGGCTTTTGTTTTTTAGACAACTGTAAACTTCAAGAAGTACGGCATACAAGGAGTTGGTCAGCTAGGGATTCATGATGTCATCGACCTCCCCCTTGAGTAACAATAGAGGAGCAATATAGAACACTATTTTGCTCAACCTATTTTAGTGTGTACTTTACTGTATTTATGCTTGGGATATCGCTTTTCATCAGCAAAAGTATTTTAAAAAAATCGCTGAAGGACATCTTAATTTTAAACTTTAAAATTTCAGACTTGATTTACCTTAACGAAAAAATATCAACCCCCACAAAAATGTCCATTAATTATAATCCACATAATAATTCACATTTCCTGTTGCTACAGGATTGTTTTCCTGCTGTGAGAAACTGGTCAAATTAAAATAGAACATCTGTACACTCTTTCTGACTGCCTTTCATTGTGTAGGTGGAGGCAGAGCGTAAGAAGAGAGCCACTGTGCTGGAGTCGGAAGGGCACAAGGAAGCAGCCATCAATGTTGCTGAGGGTCGCAAGCAAGCTCAGATCCTGGCCTCGGAAGGACAGAAAGCAGAACAGATCAACAATGCAGCTGGTAGGTTGATACACATACAGTGCATTCAGAAAGTATTCAGACCACTTGACTTTTTCCACATTTTGATACGTTACAGCCTTATTATAAAATAGATTAAATTAAAAAATGTCAATCTATACACTGTTAGGTTCCAAATAAACAGAGTAAAAAAACTGATGGACGCTTAGTAAAGCTCAAACCAAGTTTATTCACCCATTGTGTCAAACAGCTGCATATAACAAACATATTCACATTCACCAATACACCTCTGTTGCTATCCAGAACCTTAGGGATATCTGTTCTTCCTCTGACCTGACATCGGCCCCAAATTCCTTACTCCTCCCCATAGGATCCCTGATGTCCAACAATAACATATTCTGACAGAATGTAAGCATTCTACATTCCCCTCTCTCTCTGTGATGTTTTTTGTTGATCAGGTTTAGTAGTCAGAACCCATCAACACAATTTCCCATAATGATGAAGCGAAAACAGGTTGGTACATTTTTGAAAACATATAACAAATAAAAACAAATCTTATTTACTTAAGTATTCAGACCCTTTGCTATGAGACTCGATATTGAGCTCAGGGTCATCCTGTTTCCATTGATCATCCTTGAGATGTTTCTACAACTTGATTGGAGTCCACCTGTGGCAAATTCAATTGATTGGACATGATACGGAAAGGCACACACCGGTTGATATAAGGTCTCACAGTTGACAAAAACCAAGCCATGAGGTTGAAGGAATTGTCTGTAGAGCTCCGAAAAAGAATTGTGTCAAAGCACAGATCTGGGGAAGGGTACCAAAAAATGTCTGCAGCATAGAAGGTCTCCAAGAACACAGTGGCCTCCATTCTTAAATGGAAGAAGTTTGAAACCACCAAGACTCTTCCTAGAGCCTGGCGTACTGGCCAAACTGAGCAATTGGGGGGAAAAGGGCCTTGGTCAGGGAGGTGACCAAGAACCCGACGGTCGCTCTGACAGAGCTCCAGAGTTCCTAGGTGGAGATGGGAGTAGCTTCCAGAAGGACAACCATCTCAGCAGCACTCCACCAATCAGGCCTTTATGGTAGAGTGGCCAGACGGAAGCCACTCCTCAGTAAAAGGCACATGACAGCCCGCTTGGAGTTTGTCAAAAGGCACCTAAAGAACTCTGCCCATGAGAAACAAGATTCTCTGGTCTGATGAACCTAGAATGAACTCTTTGGCCTGAATGCCAAGCGTCACATCTGGAGGAAACCTGGCACCATCCCTACGGTGAAGCATGGTAGTGGCAGCATCATGCTGTGGGGATGTTTTTCAGCGGCAGGGACTGGGAGTCTAGTCAGGATCAAGGGAAAGCTGAACAGAGCAAAGTACAGAGAGAGCCTTGATGAAAAACTGCTCCAGAGTGCTCAGGACCTCAGACTGGGGCGAAGGTTCACCTTCCAACAGAACAACGACCCTAAGCACACAGCCAAGAGAACACAGGAGTGGCTTCTGGACAAGTCCTTGAGTGGCCCGGACTTGAACCCGATCAAACATCTCTGGAGAGACCTGAAAAAAGCTGTGCAGCGACGCTCCCCTTCCAACCTGACAGAGCTTGAGAAGATCTGCAGAGAAGAATGGGAGAAACTCTCAAAATACAGGTGTGCCAAGCTTGTAGCGTCATACTCAAGAAGAGTCGAGTCTGTAATCGCTGCCAAAGGTTCTTCAACAAAGTACTGAGTTAAGGTTCTGAACACTTATGTAAATGTGATATTTCATTATTTATTTTTTTATACATTTGCAAAGATTTCTAAACAACTTTTTTTCTTTGTCATTATGGGGTATTTAATCAATTTTAGAATAAGGCTGTAATGTAACAAATGTGGAAAAAGTCAAGACGTCTGAATACTTTCCGAATGCACTGTATCTATGGGACTTAAGGCCTTTGTTAACTACTGATGATGGTGTGGAAGTTGGACCATTGTTCTGTTGTAAAGATGGACAACTAAGCCCTGTCTGAGAATGGCTCCTGTTTGCTTCATCACACTTAGTTGAATGCACTCACTGTAAGTCACTGGGTAAATGACAAATGTTTCTGTAATGTGAGGAAGCTTGATGTACAAGTACACCCCCTGGACAGGACTCTAGTCTCTGTCACCATTTCTGATGAGGGACTCTTATCTTTATCTTCACCTAGGTGAGGCCAATGCTGTCTTAGCCAAAGCAGAGGCCAAGGCTAAGGCTATCCGGCTGTTGTCAGAGGCTCTAGCTGAGCAGGTAAAGTAGCTGTGATGGCTTCATCGTGTTCATGTAAGTGTGTAGATGTATTGTGTCTAAATGGCACTTGACCCAACTGTCATTGTGTTTTGGACAGAATGGAAACGCGGCAGCCTCCCTCAGTGTGGCTGAGCAGTACGTCTCAGCTTTCTCCAAGCTGGCCAAAGAGTCCAACACCATCCTGCTGCCCTCCAACTCTGGTGACATCAGTGGCATGGTCACACAGGTCTGTCTCCATTTCTTAAGCTATTTAATTATGTGTGATTGCACAGGCCATCTTCCCTGTCCCTCCCTTTCAACACACCCCTGTCTCTCGCTCTTCTTCCTATTTCAGAACAGTAACAGTATCTATTTTTCCCTTCTCTTTAGGCTATGGCTATTTATGGCAGCCTGGCCAAGCAAAGCTCAAATAAGATAGAACGTGTGACCCCAGTGACCCCAGAGTGGGCGATGGAGAAGAGTGAGGACCCTGCACCACCAGCCCAGTAGTGAATGATGTCAAGACCACTCAGTCAGGCACAGAACCAGAAGCCGTGCCTGACTACCACGAGTGGACCAAAGGACACAGAAACAGAAGGACAGGATAAGAATGTAAAAACTTTGGGAATGCTTAACAGCCTGGAAACATCAACCCATTTGAGACGATACATGTCACTTACACATTGTTTTATTTTGAATGAGTGGTATTGTACACAGTACGTACACACGTTCCAATTGCAAATCCACGAGCTGTCGTATTGATACTCTTCTCTTGCATCAACAGATCAAAGGACTGCAATGGTAGGTATGATAGTACACTGCTAGACTGGTTTAGGGCGTTCTGAATTAGCTCCTTCATGCTCCCGGGTAATAGGATATTATCTTTTTAAAGTGATGTACTGTTGCTATGATATTCTCCTGCCTTCTTCATGTCCAATTATTTCTCCTTCAAATGTTTTAATTTCATAGTGTCATGAATGTTTTAGTTCATGTAAGTGAGAGCTTGTGCCCTGACATTAAGATCCTCCCTGGTTCAGAGCAAGCAGAGAAGGGAACAAAGGTCAGATTTGAATATATAGTACCAGTCAAAAGTTTGGACACACCTACTCATTCATGGGTTTTTCTTTATTTTCACTATTTTCTACATTGTAGATTAGTAGTGAAGACATCAAAACTATGAAATAACACGTATGGAATCATGTAGTAACCAAAAAAGTTTCAAAAATGACCTCAGATCAAAATACATTATGTAAGTGCAATGTTTTATTTCACATCAATACCAGATCGAAAGGGTCATCTGAATGAGGAAGGTTTGACATAACATAGGAAATGTGTATATATACAATGACAATACACTATCCTAACCAAAAGACCAATAGTGGCCTTCCATGTACAATTTCATGATGATGCTGTCACTATTAAAGGATTTGTGACTGGCTTTAGGGAAGATTGTAACATCTCATCATAATAAATCTTGTGGAAATTATCRGTTTGAATGATTTGGAAGTTTATACAGCAGGGATTTCATATTTTTTCTTTTTCCATATTGTTCATTGTAGTAAATATACATACAMAAGTCAGTCACTGAAAATTTAAATGATCTCAGTAAAAAATATCCTTTATCATGATTTCAACCACAGTATGCATGTTACACAGAAGCCTCAGGGAGGGGCTGTTGAGTTATTTAGGGATATTTTGTCTACTAGTACCAGCCATGCCACTTACAGCTTTTCTAAACCATTTCTGGTGCCACCATGACTGGGAAAATATATTAGGGACTAGTCCAGAATGCTGGGTATGGGTTCATGTCCTGTTTGAGAGCATCGTGGGTAAATGATGACTGACTGATCTACAAATAATGAGTAGTTATTTATGTGGCAAGGTGATTTGTAGATCAGTCAGGCGCCAATTGCCTGCGATCACAGCTGCTACAATATCACCAATTTTGAACCACCGCAACCAAAGCTGTAGGTGATCCTAATTGTTGCATTAGGTATAATGACATTCAGACTCAACAATGAAAAGGTGTTGGCCACCTAGGGATGTAAAGTATGTGTTTTAATGTAAGGGTAAAATATACTGAACAGAAATATAAACGCAACRTGTAAAGTGTTGGTCCCATGTTTCATGAGCTGAAATGAAAGATCCCAGAAATGTTCCATACACCATACACAAAAAGCTTATTTGTCTCAAATGTTGTGCACAAATTTGTTTACATTCCCATTAGTGAGAATTTCTCCTTTGCCATGATAATCCATCCACCTGACAGGTATGGTATATCAAGAAGCTGATTAAACAGCATGATCATTATACAGGTGCACCTTGTGCTGGGGACAATAAAACACCACTCTAAAATGTGCAGTTTTGTCACACAACGCCATATGTCTCAAGTTTTGAGGGATCGTGCAATTGGCATGCTGGCTGCAGGAATGTCCACCAGAGCTGTTGCCAGATAATTTAATGTTCATTTCTCTAGCATAAACTGCCTCCAATGTCATTTTTGAGAATTTGGCAGTACGTCCAACTGGCCTCACAACCACAGACCACGTGTAAACACGCCAGCCCAGAACATCCAAATCCGGCTTCTTCATCTGTGGGATCGTCAGACCAGCCACCCGGACAGCTGTCTGTAATAAAGCCCTTTTGTGGGGAAAAACTCATTCTGATTAACTGGGCCTGGCTCCCCAGTGAAATCCATAGATCAGGGCCTAATGAAATTATTTCAATTGACTGATTTCCTTGTATTAATTGTAACTTAGTAAAAAATTTGAAATTGTTGCATGTTGCATTTATATTTTTGTTCAGTATACAATAGTTCATAATTTCCATGTCAATGGACAATAAAGGTCTAACAAAAGGTATCAGTGATATTGTAGAATTTACTCGTGACATAATCAAAATTACTCCAATCCTTAGTAGTTTATAGTTATTTAATTATTCTTTCAGCATTGGTTGTTGTCTATCATATGCTTGCTCGACACATTTAACTGAATAACAGAAATGGTGCTGATTCTATCCATTTATATCTATGTAGAAAATCAAATGTCTGGGAAAAAAATCAAGCATAAATTACTTTTTTCAACTACCAGTACTATTTCAAATCAAATCAATTGTTATTTATCACATGTGCTGAATACACCAGGTGTAGACCTTACAGCGAATTGCTTACTTACAAGCCTTTAACCAACAATGTAGTTTTAAGCAAAATACCTAAAAAATAAATAAAAGTAACAAATAATTAAAGACCAGCAGTAAAATAACAATAGYGAGAATATATACAGGGGGTACCAGTACAGAGTCAATGTGTGGGGGCACCAGTTAGACTCTAAGGCTGCATTTACACAGGCAGCCCAATTCTGAAAAATATCTGATGTGAAAGATCTGATGTCATTGGTCAAAAGACCAACAAGTGTAAAAAATATCAGAATTGGGCTGCGTGTCTAGACAAAAATAGTAATAGTATTGATTGAATTTGCAATTGAATTACATTTTTCTGTGGTAGGCTATTCATATRTGGTTTAATATAGGTATACATGCAAAAGCTTCTATGTCATGGCAACATGTTGTAATTCCAAGGAAACAATATAAAACGTTACAAGGGATCTGAATCTGATTGTAAATGCTGATAACCAAAGAAGACCAACTGGCAATGTAGCGGACAAAAAAACTCCAGGCTTTGAGCAAGGCACTTAACTCTTATTGCTCTCTAGATAAGAGAGTCTGCTAAAATTACAAACAAACAAAAAACTACAGCGYAGGACACTATCTAGGWGKCTGCGTCACCACCTGTTCCCTCAACTGTGGTTTTCAGTCTCTCTTCATCGATTGGTCAGAACCTTCTGTATGGTCTGCCCTTTTCAGAGATTATGCTCCCTCAATGGATGGGCTAGATGTCATTACAGAGTACTTCGGCCCCGCCCTCTTAACGCGGTGCTGTCAGGTTAGTCTAATGAATTTTTTCATGGCGTGCCTTTGGCAGGGGGCAATTGCTCACTGCCGAACATTTATGTTTCCATTTCCAGCATCTCAAACCCACCTCTAACTCTGGAAATTCTGCGAAGAATTTAAAAAGTGATTGGAGGCATTGTTTGTAATGTTACCCGTGCCGAGCATTTTGAACTAGAGGAATTGTCAAACTCTTGCCATGTCTCTACTTTGTGTAAGAGGTGAGTTATTACATTTTTAATACATTTTCATTGATGTTGACTTCATAAAGCGAAAGCAATAAAATTGTCTCAAGTAAAGCAGAGTGTGATTCCCAGCAAACATTATATGTAACGGTTTTGACAGCAGGATGGACCAAACTGAACGAATTGAACTTTTGCGACCGTGATTGTTTACGTTTTTTCCCCTTGTTGAAGCCGAGTTATTTCCGTTTTTGTCTCCCTTATACAGATAGGGAGGAGAAACTCATGAAGCTCAGATATTATAATAAAATAGTATATTTTATTTGGAGACTGCATGTCTACATTACGTAATTATTCACCAGCTGTTTCCCAGTGTTTTCTTCTCTGTCAGCTATGACTCAACATTTRTCCGTTTTCCAAATTACTACATTGGAATATGTAGTGAAAAGCAGTTTAACTAGATAAATATTTTAAGCAGGTGTAATTGGATATCAAAGTATATTTATAACTTGTTTGATTTTAATATCATGTAAATCAATGCCACCTAAATGAGGTGTGTGTGATTCTAGATACTAGACAGGCTTTTATCTTTAGATTGTGGATGTCTTAGATCACCATGTCCATTTCCTCTATCTAATTTACTAGACACTAGACATGTTTGGCAGTGTCTCTGTTTTAACATCCTAAACTGTCTTWAAGTAACTGTCCATTGCAAATCTAACTTTTCTGTTCATATTCTGTTAACTCATACCCAAATAATGTTGTTGACTTATCCTGTACCCGTATTTGTGTCCAAAGCAAACATTGGAGGACAATAAACATCAAAATACTCACCTCAAACTTGTATCTTAAAAAGATGTTTCAGAAATGCTTGCTATTGCCTCATAGAGGATGATGTCATCCTTTTGAGGAGGATGAGCTTGCCAATCAGTGGTCTATCACATGAATATTTTTAATGACCAGTACACGCCCACACAATTCTGTTATTGGGGTACGCCTACCCCATTTCAACATAGAAAARCTGCCTTTTAACATAATTAAAAGCATTTAGAAGGAAAACTATTTCACTCATATTGTAATTAATTATAGGTCATATTTCATAGAAATCTGGAAACACTGGACACTTACTTTAAGGTAGTATAATCCTATTACATATCAGGTAAAACACATGTTATAATTTTTTWAATAATGCTGTCTGGAGTAGAGGTCGACCGATTATGATTTTCAACGCCGATACCAATTATTGGAGGACCAAAAAAGCCGATACCGATTAATCGGACTATTTTTTTTTATTTTTTTTTATTTAAATGTTTTTTATTTATTTGTAATAATGACAATTACAACAATACTGAATGAACATTTTTATTTCAACTTAATATAATACATCAATTAAATCAGTTTAGCCTCAAATAAATAATGAAACATGTTCAATTTGGTTTAAATAATGCAAAAACAAAGTGTTGGAGAAGAAAGTAAAAGTGCAATATGTGCCATGTAAAAAAGCTAACGTTTAAGTTCCTTGCTCAGAACATGAGAACATATGAAAGCTGGTGGTTCCTTTTAACATGATTCTTCAATATTCCCAGGTAGGAAGTTTTAGGTTGTAGTTATTATAGGAATTATAGGACTATTTCTCTCTCTACCATTTGTATTTCATATACCTTTGACTATTGGATGTTCTTATAGGCACTTTAGTATTGCCAGTGTAACAGTATAGCTTCCGCCCCTCTCCTCGCCCCTACCTGGGCTCGAACCAGGAACACATCGAAAACAGCCACCCTCGAAGCATCGTTATCCATTGCTCCACAAATGCCGCTGCCCTTGCAGAGCAAGGGGAACAACTACTCCAAGTCTCAGAGCGAGTGACGTTTGAAACGCTATTAGCGCGCACCCCGCTAACTAGCTAGCCATTTCACATCGGTTACACCAGCCTAGTCTCGGGAGTTGATAGGCTTGAAGTCAAACAGCTCAATGCTTGAAGCACAGCRAAGAGCTGCTGGCAAACGCACAAAGTGCTGTTTGAATGAATGCTTACGAGCCTGCTGCTGCCTACCACCGCTCAGTCAGACTGCTCTATCAAATATCAAATCATAGACCTAATTATAACATAATAACACACAGAAATACGAGCCTTAGGTCATTAATATGGTCAAATCCGGAAACTATCATTTCGAAAACAAAATGTTTATTCTTACAGTGAAATACGGAACCGTTCCTTATTTTATCTAACGGGTGGCATCCATAAGTCTAAATGTTCCTGTTACATTGCACAACCTTCAATGTTATGTCATAATTACGTAAGGCCCAAACAGTTGCATATACCCTGACTCTGCGTGCAATGAACGCAAGAGAAGTGACACAATTTCCCGAGTTTAATATTGCCTGATAATCTAGATTTCTTTTAACTGAATATGCAGGTTTAAAAAAAAAAGATACTTCTGGCCTCCCGGGTGGCGCAAGGATCTAGTGCACTGCATCGCAGTGCTAGCTGTGCCACCAGAGACTCTGGGTTCGAGCCCAGTCTCTGTCGCAGCCGGCCGCGACCGGGAGGTCCATGGGGCGACGCACAATTGGCCTAGCGTCGTCCGGGTTAGGGAGGATTTGGCCGGTAGGGATATCCTTGTCTCATCGCGCACTAGCGACTCCTGTGGCGGGCCGGGAGCAGTGCACGCTAACCAGGTCGCCAGGTGCACGGTGTTTCCTCCGATACATTGGTGCGGCTGGCTTCCGGGTTGGATGCGCGCTGTGTTAAGAAGCAGTGCGGTTGGGTTGTGTTTCGGAGGACGCATGACTTTCGACCTTCGTCTCTCCCGAGCCCGTACGGGAGTTGTAGCGATGAGACAAGATAGTAACTACTAACAATTGGAAAAGGGGGTAAAATTCAACAACAAGGAAATAAAAAAGATACCTCTGTGTATTGATTTTAAGAAAGGCATTGATGTTTATGTTTAGGTACATTCGTGCAATGATTGTGCTTTTTTTGCAAATTTGCTTTTGTTAGGTCATCCCCCGTTTGGCGAAGTTGGTCTTCACACAATTCGCAACGAGCCAGGAGGCCCAAACTGCTGCATATAGCCTGACTCTGTTGCACAGAACGCAAGAGAAGTGACACAATTTTTTTGTTAAAAGAAATTCATGTTAGCAGGCAATATTAACTAAATATGCAGGTTTAAAAAGATATACTTGTGTATTGATTTTAAGAAAGGCATTGCTGTTTATGGTTAGGTACACATTGGTGCAACGACAGTGCTGTTTTGCGAATGCGCTTGTTAAATAACCGTTTGGCGAAGTAGGCTATGATTCAATGATAAATTAACAGGCACTGCATCGATTATATGCAACGCAGAACAAGCTAGATAAACTAGTAATAACAGCAACCATGTGTAGTTAACTAGTGATTATGTTAAGATTGATTGTTTTTTATAAGATACGTTAAATGCTAGCCAGCACCTTACCTTGGCTCCTTGCTGCACTGCATAACAAGTTGTCAGCCAGCCACGCAGTCTCCTCGTGGAGTGCAATGTAATCGGCCATGATCAGTGTCCAAAAATGCAGATTACCGATTGTTATGAAAACTTTAAATCGGCCCTAATTAATCGGCCATTCCGATTAATCGGTCGACCTCTAGTCTGGAGTCAAATAAGTGTCAGCCTAGATAAAACCCACATTTTGTCTTGTAGATGTGTAGTATACAGTCATAATTAATTTAAGGTTGACTGGCGTTTTTGTCAGGGCTAAACTGGCTGCCCATTTTCAAATTTCAAGTTTTAATGTCACGTGCACAAGTACAATAAMATTTCTTTCTTGCAAGCTCTAAACCCAACAATGCATTAATCAATATCAATGCTTACTGAAAACATAAGGTAGAACAAAAGCACATGAAGAAAAAAATAAAAAATTAAGAAGAAGAGAGAAGATTTTGTACAGTGTGTTGTTCGATTCCCTTTCTGGGGGTGCTTGATACTGGCCCTATTTATGCTTTCACAGTGACTCCTTGTTCAATTGATGATTTCAATTACAGTCACTGAAATGATGCACAAAATACCATCAAGGAATAGAGGCAAAAAATACTTWGTTTTTATTTTAATTTTAATTTCACCTTTATTTAACCAGGTAAGCTAGTTGAGAACAAGTTCTCATTTACAACTGCGACCTGGCCAAGATAAAGCAAAGCAGTGTGACACAAACAACAACACAGTTACACATGGAATAAACAAGCGTACAGTCAATAACACAATAGAAAAAAGGAAAGTCTATATACAGTGTGTGCAAATGACGTGAGGAGGTAGGCAATAAATAGGCCATAGTAGCRAAGTAATTACAATTTAGCAGATTAACACTGGAGTGATAAATGAGCAGATGATTATGTGCAAGTAGAGATACTGGTGTGCAAAAGAGCAGAAAAGTCCATTAAAAACAATATGGGGATGAGGTAGGTAGATTGGGTGGGGTATTTACAGATGGACTATGTACAGCTGCAGGGATCGGTTAGCTGCTCAGATAGCTGATGTTTAAAGTTAGTGAGGGAAATATAAGTCTCCAGCTTCAGCGATTTTTGCAATTYGTTCCAGTCACTGGCAGCAGAGAACTGGAAGGAAAGGCGGCCAAAGGAGGTGTTGGCTTTGGGGATGACCAGTGAGATATACCTGCTGGAGCGCGTGTACGGGTGGGTGTTGACATAAGCTGACATAAGGCGGAGCTTAGATGACCTGGAGCCAGTGGGTCTGGTGACGAATATGTAGCGAGGAACAGCCGACTAAAGCATACAGGTCGCAGTGGTGGGTGGTATAAGGAGCTTTGGTAACAAAACGGATGGCACTGTGATAGACTGCATCCAGTTTGCTGAGTAGAGTATTGGAAGCTATTTTGAAGCTGACATCGCCAAAGTCGAGGATCGGTAGGATAGTCAGTTTTACTAGGGTAAGTTTGGCGGCGTGAGTGAAGGAGGCTTTGTTGTGAAATAGAAAGCTGATTCTAGATTTGATTTTGGATTGGAGATGTTTAATATGAGTCTGGAAGGAGAGTTTACAGTCTAGCCAGACACCTAGATATTTGTAGTTGTCCACATATTCTAGGTCAGAACCGTCCAGGGTAGTGATGCTAGTCGGGCGGGCGGGTTTTACTAGCATTTAAGAGCAGTCGGAGGCCACGGAAGGAGTGTTGTATGGCATTGAAGCTCATTTGGWGGTTTGTTAACACAGTGTCCAAAGAAGGGCCAGATGTATACAGAATGGTGTCGTCTTTGAGAGGTGGATCAGAGAATCACCCGCAGCAAGAGCGACATCATTGATATATACAGAGAAAAGAGTCGACCCGAGAATTTAACCTTGTCGTACCCCATAGAGACTGCCAGAGGTCCGGACAACAGGCCCTCTGATTTGACCCACTGAACTCTGTCTGCGAAGTAGTTGGTGAACCAGGCGAGGCAATCATTTTAGAAACCAAGGCTATTGAGTCTGCCGTAAGAATATGGTGATTGACAGAGTCGAAAGCCTTGGCCAGGTCGATGAAGACGGCTGCACAGTACTGTCTTTTATCGATGGCGGTTGATATCGTTTAGTACCTTGAGCTTGGCTGAGGTGCACCCGTGACCAGCTTGGAACCGGAACAGGTACGGTGGGAGAAGGTACGGTGGGATTCGAACTGGTCAGTGATCTGTTTATTAACTTGGCTTTCGAAGACTTTAGAGAGGCAGGGCAGGATGGATATAGGTCTATAACAGTTTGGGTCTAGAGTGTCACCCCCTTTTGAAGAGGGGGATGACCGCTGCAGCTTTCCAATCTTTAGGGATCTCGGACGATACGAAAGAGAGGTTGAACAGACTGGTAATAGGGGTTGCAACAACGGCGGCTGATAATTTAAGAAAGAGAGGGTCCAGATTGTCTATTTGTACGGGTCCAGGTTTTGCAGCTCTTTCAGAACATCAGCTATCTGGATTTGGGTGAAGGAGAAGCTGGGGAGGCTCGGGCAAGTAGGTGCGGTGGGGGGGGGGGCTGTTGACCGGGGTTGGGTAGCCAGGAGGAAAGCATGGCCAGCCGTAGAGTTGCTTGACTGAGTTCGCTGAAACTTCAATTATTTCTAATGTTTAGAAAAGGTGACTTTTGAGCTTTTCCCTACTCAAATGTAACAAAATAATACCCAAATGTATTTATTTATGAAATAGAAAAAATAATTACTAGTATCTGATTAGTTTTATTAGCTCCCCCTGTCGTCAATACCTCTGGCTCAGATTCAACACCCACGGCTCTGTGGCTGGTACGGTCACTCTTTCTCTTTTTGACACTGAGAGAATATAAAACAGGCAGGTGTTAGGTGTCAAGTCTTTCAAGCCTATCTCCATCAAGACTAATAATTAAAAATATTTTTTGGGTCCATTTCATACAGTGTACATAGCAGACATGCCAGTGTCAACCACGCTCTGAGGTATTATTTTCATATCTCTTCAATCATTATACACTGCTCAAAAAAATAAAGGGAACACTTAAACAACACAATGTAACTCCAAGTCAATCACACTTCTGTGAAAGCAAACTGTCCACTTAGGAAGCAACACTGATTGACAATAAATTTCACATGCTGTTGTGCAAATGTAATAGACAAAAGGTGGAAATTATAGGCAATTAGCAAGACACCCCCAAAAAGGAGTGGTTCTGCAGGTGGTGACCACAGACCATTTTCAGTTCCTATGCTTCCTGGCTGATGTTTTGGTCACTTTTGAATGCTGGCGGTGCTTTCACTCTAGTGGTAGCATGAGACGGAGTCTACAACCCACACAAGTGGCTCAGGTAGTGCATCTCATCCAGGATGGCACATCAAATGCGAGCTGTGGCAGAAAGGTTTGCTGGTGTCTGTCAGCGTAGTGTCCAGAGCATGGAGGTGCTACCAGGAGACAGGCCAGTACATCAGGAGACGTGGAGGAGGCCGTAGGAGGGCAACAACCCAGCAGCAGGACCGCTACCTCCGCCTTTGTGCAAGGAGGAGCAGGTGGAGCACTGCCGAGCCTGCAAAATGACCTCCAGCAGGCCACAATGCATGTGTCTGCTCAAACGGTCAGAAACAGACTCCATGAGGGTGGTATGAGGGCCCGACGTCCACAGGTGGGGGTTGTGCTTACAGCCCAACACCGTGCAGGACGTTTGGCATTTGCCAGAGAACACAAGATTGGCAAATTCGCCACTGGTGCCTTGTGCTCTTCACAGATGAAAGCAGGTTCACACTGAGCACATGTGACAGACGTGACAGAGTCTGGAGACGCCGTGGAGAACGTTCTGCTGCCTGCAAACATCCTCCAGCATGACCGGTTTGGCGGTGGGTCAGTCATGGTGTGGGGTGGCATTTCTTTGGGGGGCCGCACAGCCCTCCATGTGCTCGCCAGAGGTAGCCTGACTGCCATTAGGTACGAGATGAGATCCTCAGCCCCTTGTGAGACCATATGCTGGTGCGGTTGGCCCTGGGTTCCTCCTAATGCAAGACAATGCTAGACCTCATGTGGCTGAGAGTGTGTCAGCAGTTCCTGCAAGAGAAGTTGAGCGTATGGACTGGCCTGCCCGTTCCCAGACCGGAATCCAATTGAGCACATCTGGGACATCATGTCTCGCTCCATCCACCAACGCCAATTACACCAAGACTGTCCAGGAGTTGGCGGATGCTTTAGTCCAGGTCTGGAGGAGATCCCTCAGGAGACCATCCGCCCACCTCATCAGGAGCATGCCCGGCGTTGTAGGGAGGTCATACAGGCACGTGGAGGCCACACACACTACTGAGCCTCATTTTGACTTGTTTTAAGGACATTACATCAAAGTTGGATCAGCCTGTAGTGTGGTTTTCCACTTTAATTTTGAGTGTGACTCCAAATCCAGACCTCCATGGGTTGATAAATTTGATTTCCATTGATCATTTTTGTGTGATTTTGTTGTCAGCACATTCAACTTTGTAAAGAAAAAAGTATTTAATAAGAATATTTCCTTCATTCAGATCTAGGATGTGTTATTTTAGTGTTCCCTTAATTTTTTTGAGCAGTGTATTTTGGCAGGTACATTGTGGCACAGATGTGTGACTGTGACCAGTTGGCAGAGGTACTTATTATAGGAGCTTGTGTGTCTTGTCACCTAGGTGACACCTTGTCACCTGTCTGTGATCACAGGTCTAACCAACTACAAATTCAGTTGTCAGGATCATCACACCATGCAAGTGAGTCTTCAAAGTTTTCAGTTTACCTAATTCAGTCAGCGGCTTTTGTTGTCACGTCCAGACTTGGTGAGGTAACAAAACAGTAGAAATGGTATCTGTCTTCTCTTGGCATCTGTCCATGGGCTAACCTTAATTCTCCTCATCCAGAGCAATCTTGTTTGACACCTCTTATAGCCAAGGCTCTATCTGGGCCTGTCACAGGCCAGAAGAGATGAGGGCGTGTGGCAGTGAATGCGTCATAAGGAGTCTGGATGGGTGGACACAGTATATCCAGAGACGGGTAGCCTAAGGAACACTCAAAATTAGCATGTTTGTTCAATCTACTGTGGTTTCCTCAAACACATTCTTCCTTGAAAATGTATGACATCCATTTATTGATTAGTGTTGGGAAAATGAAAACCGGAGCTTCTGTAGTTTAGGATAGCAACCATAATAGTGTATTGAAAGGGGAAACCTAGTCAGTTGCACAACTAAATGCATTCAACCGAAATGTGTGTTCCGCATTTAACCCAATCAGAGAGGTGCAGGGGGCTGCCTTAATAGATGTACATGTCATTGGCACCCGGGGAGCAGGTGTTGGGGGGGGGGTAGAAGGGTGCTCAAGGGTAGACTGGCAGATTTTTAAACCTTACCGGTTTACAGATTTTAAATGCTAGGCTACCTGCCACTCCATTGAGTCCCCACTAAACAGGCCTGTATGTGATTGGCTGCTGTGACTCACCCATTCCCCCGTACAGCAGAGCCAGGGTTTTTGGTTTATTTATTACTTATTTATTTATTACCTTTAGAAAGGCCCCTCTCCATGGTGATGTCTACACAACAGATAAGTGGTCTCCCCTCCAAGTGCCCACGTGTGACAGGGACAGTCATGACCCCTGCTGCATGTGAAACAGGATTGGGTGGACAAGGCACAGTCACTGAGACCCCTGCTGTGTGTGGAGCTGGCTAGGTGGACAGTACACATGGACCATTATAATAATATTCTCCAGAAAACCTAGGGATTGTAATGTGTGGATACTGGATAGAAATCCTGATTTGGTAGATTATTTTTTCGACAGAGTGTTTAGGAGTACCACCAAGCCTTTTCAAATGATAAGTGTGCCATTGACGTGGACTGCGATTTAGTCTGTGGCTCCTCTGAAAAAACAGTGATGTGTGTCTCTTAGTGCTATAGAAAAACAGTGTTCGTGACAGTCTTCATGAAATGAAAGCCAACAAAATGGGCCATGTTGACTTTGGCACAGATTCAGCTGCGTCAATAATCTGATATATAGATAAAGGGACAGACAGACAGCTCGAGGTGTATGGACTAGGCCATTAAATCATGAAGATCGTGTGAGAGGGGAATAACATGGGAAAGATGTCATGTTGAAAAGGAGAAACAAGAACAAGTCCAATAGAACAGACAGAGATTGTGAGTAGAGTAGCAAAATTGTGAGAGCAGAGAGAGAGAGAGGGAGAGAGCTGAGAGATTGCAAGAGTAATCCTATGGACATATGTTTCTCTCTCTCGCCTGCTCGCCCACCCGCCCATAGCCTCCACTTCATCAGCTCAGTGCAAGGTGTAAATACAGAACAATACCAGCCGCAGCAGGAGCCTTTGACCCCACTTCCTGAATTGATCTTCCTGCTTCCTGTCTCCCTGGGCCCGCCTCTAGCCACAGCACTCCAGGCATGCAGGGCCAGAGTCAGGAGTTTCTGTCCCATCCACCATGTGTGTTCACATGACGTGCCTCCTCTGACCCCAACTTTAAGATGTCCTCCAGCTATTTTTTTACTTTYACTGTTTTACTTTTACCCCACTTATAAATACAGTAAAGAACAGAGTACTAAAGGGTAAGAAAACTATGTTTTTTTCGACACAACTGCAAACTTCAAGGAGTAGGGCATTGAAGGAGATGGTCTGATGGGAATCTGTGATGTCATCGGCCTCCCCCCTTGCTTGAGGGACAATAGATGAGCACACTTGTGCTATGTCATGACTTACCTGGACCACCTATTGAGATGTGCCTTTTGTTAAGTAAACCAGGTGTTATCAAATGTATTGGTCACATACGCGTGTTTAACAGATGTTATTGCGGGTGTAGTGAAATGCTTGTGCTTCTAGCTCCGACAGTGCAGTAATATCTAACAATGAGGTGAAAAGGAGACTGGAGTGCCAATTTAAGTGTTAGCAGTACTAATCCTCTGAGTTAAGTAACAGTCGCAAGCGAGTCAATATTAAAATGTGCCTCGTGCTGGGCTGCTGGCAGTTAAAGTTTGAGTGGATGTAATAAATTATATAGTTGGTATGTAGTATTGTTAGTGGAACTGCTGTTACCTTTTTTCTATCCCATAATTTCTTTGCTCTGCTGTGTTTTTAATCTACTAAAACTAATACACCCTGGCTTAAATTATTATAACTTTTACTGCTTAGTGTTATTTTGTTGTTGCCAATATCAAATATATCACTCTTGTCAGCTTATTTAGTAAAGAAACCGATATGGCTAGACATCAGCTGAGCACACCGTAGAGCAGATTAGAAAACAGTATGTTGATGGAGTAACTGCCCCTGGCCAAACACTGATGGCTTCACACAGCCGCTTCCACAAAGATAGAGGGCTGAGCAGAGGAGAGATGAGCATCAGTTTCCATCATAAGGGCCCCTCGCTTTATGGCTCTCTGCTCTGTTTTCCTCTGCTTACAAGGCATCAGCTTGATTGGGACATCATGCCATTGTGCCAACTCACAGGCCAGAGTCAYAGCCTGGTGGCCTAGAAGAGCCTCTCTGGAAATACTTACAGTACCAGTCAAAAGTTTGGACACACTTACTCATTCAAGGGTTTTTCTTTATTTGGACTATTTTCTACATTGTAGAATAATAGTGAAGACATCCAAACTATGAAATGACACATGGAATCATGTAGTAACCAAAAATTGTTAAATAAATCMAAATATACTTTAGATTCTTCAAAGTAGCCACCCTTTGCCTTGATGACAGCTTTGCATACTCTTGGCAGAAATGTTCCATACGCACACAAAGCTTATTTCTGGTGCTGAGGAGTATTTCTCTCTGTAACAAAGCCCTTTTGTGGGGAAAAACTCATTCTGATTGGCTGGGCCTTGCTCCCCAGTGGGTGAGCCTTGCTGCCAAGTGGGTGGGCCTATGCCACCCCCCCCCCCCCCCCCCCCCCCCCCCCCCCCCCCCCCCCCAGGCCTACCCATGGCAGCACCGCTGCTCAGTCATGTGAAATCCATAGATTAGGGCTTCATTTATTAAAATTCACAGATTTCCTTTAGAACTGTAACTCAGTAAAATCTTTGAAATTGTTGCATGTTGTGTTTAATATTTTAGTTTTTTTATTTATTTTTATTTAACCTTTATTTAACTAGGCAAGTCAGTTAATTAAGAACATTCTTATTTACAATGGTGGCCTACCAAAAGGCAAAAGACCTCCGGCGGGGACAGGGGCTGGGATTAAAAAATTAAATAAATGTTCAGTATAGTTACAAGGATAAGTAGCTTATAATTTTAAAATATGTACATGCTTTTCTCATCTGAGAAAGCAGTTGTTTCAAAGGGAGTGTGGGGGATTTCAAACCTCTTCCATGGTAGGATAATCCTGAACATCCTCCACCATCATTAAGTTTGCTGATGACACAGCAGTGGTAGGCCTGATCACTGACAATGATGAGACAGCCTATAGGGAGGAGGTCAGAGATCTGGCCGTGTGGTGCCACATCACCAACAAACTAGAATGGTCCAAGCACACCAAGACAGTCGTGAAGAGGGCACGACAAAACCTATTCCCCCTCAGGAGCCTCCACTGTCTCTTACATATTGCGACCACAACTTTGCCCAATTGAGATTTTCCCAGTGTGAGGGAGAGGACATGAGTGTCTGTGCAGAGCAGAGGTTCCCAACCTTTTTCCCCCTAGGGCCCCCCTTTTTCACCTTTTTTATTGTTTACTGAGCCTATATTAAATACACCACCAGCTTGATTTTGTTTAATTTRAGCGATCGAGGAAAGTAATCTGATACCATTCATCCGATACCATTGAGGAGTTTACCAGAACAGTCACGGGCTTTGTCAATAAGTGCATAGATGACGTAGCACCCACAGTGACTATGCAAACGTATCCAAACTAAAAACCATGGATTACAGGCAATATCAGCGCTGGGCTGAAGGCTATAGCTACCGCTTACAAGGAACGGGATGCATACAAGAAAACCCACTATGACGACCTCTTGAGACATCAAACATGCAAAAGGACAATATAGGAGGAAGGTGGAATCCTATTACACCGGTTTCGACGCTCAACATACTGTATGTGGCAGGGCTTGCAGACAGTAACGGATAACAAAGGGAAACCCAGCTGTGAGATGCCCAGTGATGCAGAACTCCCAAACGAGCTAAATTACTTTTTATGCTCGCTTCGAGGAATACAACACTGAGTCTTGCCTGACAGCTCCTGTTGTTCCAGATGACTGTGTGATCTTGCTCTCCTTGGCCAATTTGAGTAAAACTTTTAAACAGGGTAAGACTCGCAAGGCTGCCGGGAATACCATGCACATTCTCAAAGAATGTGCTGGCAAGTGTCATCACAGACTTTTTCCATCTCTCCTTGTCCCAGTCTGTAATCCCAACATGTTTCAAACTTCCCCCCTTCCTCCCCATTTCCAAAAACTCCAAGGTAACCTGCCTAAATGACTATCGACGTGTAGCACTCACATCTGTAAATACAAAGTGCTTTTGAAAGGCTCGTCATGACACATAAACACCATCATCCCAGACACCCTGTGCCCACTCCAATTTGCATACTTCCCCAACAGATCCACAGATGACGCAATCTCATATGCACTTCATACTGCCCTCTCCCACTTGGACAAGAAAAATAACTACAGTATGTGAGAATGCTGTTCATAGACTACAGCTCAGCATTCAACACTATAGTCCCCTCCAAGCTCATCACCAAGCTGGGGACCCTGGGACTGAACACCTCCCTCTGCAACTGTGTCCTGGCCTTCCTAACAGGCCGGCCCCAGGTGGAGAGGGTAGGCAATAACACCACCTCCACGCTAACCATCAACACAGGGGCCCCTCAGTGGTTTGTGCTTAGTCCCCTCCTGTGACTGTGGCCACGCACGACTMCAACACCATCAAGTTTGCTGACGACACGACGGTGGTAGGCCTGATCACAGACTGCGATGAGTGTGGTGGTCAGAGACTTAGCAGTGTGGTGCCAGGACAACAAATCTCTCCCTCGACGTCAGTAAGACAAAGGAGCTGATCGTTGAAGAAGCTGATCGTTGAAGGAGCTGATCGTTGAGAAAGAGGGGAGAGCTCGGCCACATCGATTGGGCTGTAGTGGAGCGCGTCAACAGCTTCAAGTTGTTTGGCGTCCACATCACTAAGGACAAAACTCACACACATTCACTACATACCAGTGGCGGTCAGTGCCGTTTATGATGAGGTAGGGCGGTTTTTCTTTTTCATGAGCATGGCCTTATTTCTATTACAGCATGTTGGATGACTGTCATTCATATTCCACTCACCCAGTTCAATGTAACAATGMTAGGTTTAGGCTACTACATGTTACTCACATTTTCTCTATACCCATCATGAGGTTGCTACAACCTAGCCTATGAATGGAAGTTTACAATGGAGATTACATACACACGCTTGCCTGCATCCAGCTTTGCACACTCTTGCCTGCATCTAGCTTATCTAGGGTTTAATCATTAGTACAACCAGTTGCAAACAAGTTTTTATTGGACAAATTCAGGTATTTTTATCCCAGTTTCGTTTGCTTCCGTTTTAAGAAATGTTTTTCAACAGAATCGACAGAATGAATACAYCTTTGATCATAGCAGCCATGCTGTATTCATTCTAGCCTCTATGCACTCTCTTCCTCTCACCTTTTCCCTTCGTTTGTAGACTTCAATTAACAACACATCAGCTGTATATGACCAGGCGAAAAAACCTTTCCAAGCCAAACCATGTCATAACCGCTACACACAGCCTACATTTTTGTCCCTATATTAGCTAAAGTAACGTCCTAGTCAACATAGCTAATAGAACTAATGCGTTAGTAAACCCGCTATAATCGTGCAGTAACGTTAGTGTATATACAGTAAGTAGTTACACCGGCGGGCCCCGGTGGCAATAAATTAATAAAACCAAAAGCTTACCTTGACTTGAAAGAGTTCCAGTGTTGTGTTGGATAGTCATAGCCAGCTAGCTAACATAGCATCCCTCTGTTTGAGCCGGGTGTTTGAGTAACTAAACTAGCCAGCTGCATTTGCTAGCTAAGTAAGTGAAACAAAAATGACAATTTCTCTCTCTTGCGTCTCCTTCATTTTTGAAGAAATTAATTTGTTGAAAACTGTTTAACTATTGTCTTTCTCTCTGAGTCAACTACTCACCACATTTTATGCACTGCAGTCCTAGCTAGCTGTAGCTTATGCTTTCAGTACTAGATTCATTCTCTGATCCTTTGATTGGGTGGACAACATGTCAGTTCATGCTGCAAATGCTCTGATATGTTGGAGGATGTTCTCTGGAAGCCTTCATAATTACTGTGTAAGTCTATGGAGGGGATGAGCACCAAGAGCCTCTTAGGTTTTCTATTGAAGTCAATGCATCAAGAGGAGGACGGAAGCTAGCTTTCCTCCGGCTACAACATGGTGCTACCTTACAGAGTGCTGTTGAGGTTACTGTAGACCTTCATTGCAAAACAGTGTGTTATAATTAATTATTTGGTGACGTGAATATATTTAGTATAGTTTTATCTAAAAAGGATAACTTTTTCAATGTTTTACCATTTACATTTTTATGAAATTCACTGAGGAGGATGGTCCTTCCCATCCTCCTCTGAGGAGCCATCACTGCTACATACGCACGCACACAAACCTAACACACACGCATACTGACACAACACAAGCACACACACCCATACCCACACACTCTGTTCTTTATTTTACGCTTCTCTCCTGATACCTAGTCACTTTACCTTGCCTTCAGGTACATACATAGGCGGAAATCCCAGGGGGGACGGGGGGGACACGACCCCCCCATCCTGGGAAAAATATGATTTGTCCCCCCCAATCTATCACTGTAAACATAACTATGTAATTTCAATAATATTAATAATACGCAATGAAAGCAGTTGTGCTGATTATAGACACTTAATAGCGCCTTTTTAAGTTTCAAAAGATTGCGACCACCCCGCCCTTTGCCTCACAATGGTTTGATCCACTGCCAGTTCTTTAGCTGGCAAGGTAATAGAGGGTTCGTATCTACTGTCCGAAAAGGCACCTCAAGTACGTAACTGACGTAGGTTAATCCAGTCAATCGCGCCATAGTAATGTTTAAATTTTTATGTTGGCAGGGTTCACACACTAGCTGAATTGCAGAGCTAGCGCGCAAACTAAAGCAAACATTAACTATCAAGCTAGCTAGTACCTATTCCATTTATGTGGCGTCGTCAAAGATGGAATCTTTGCTATCGTCATTTATCCAAGATCATCATTCAGCTGTAGTGCTTCAAAGTCCCTGTGATAAAGTTAGCGATAAACTGAAGTCAAACTGAACAGAACTACACTCTCTTATTTCCATTGTCTTAAATATATTTAATGTCCGTTGCAAAAGCTAAGTTGTCGCTAGTGAACTTTTTTAAATTTATTTTATTTCACTTTTTTTTTTTTTTTTTTTTAGATTATAAGCAACACCACAGAAACGGAATGGTGCTCGCTAGCTTTACAAATTCAGCTATTGTTGGAAGCCAGCCAATATGAAACAAACTAGAATTAGAAAAGGTTGTAGCATATGTTGTGTAAATGTGTTGTGTGTGCAGCTAGACCGGCCAGCCAGCCAGGTAAAAAATGGCAGTATTTTTCAGTACACCAAAACGCATAGTAAGAACTCTAGTAGCCTAATATCTCAAAACGAGTTGATAAAATGTTCATAAGAAAGAAGTGAAATGCTAATGGAATGTTTCACAATGATGTCGTTAGGCAGAGCAGGCAACAGATGGCACACAGACAGCAGAGTTGGGGACAGATATGCAGGGACAGAATTGGCAGAGACAGGAGTCTCAGGTAAGTTTGTTGAGTCTTTGTTTGCAACATTATGAAAGTTCTCAATTTTTTTGACTTGTAAAATAGGGACATAATTGGAAATGCCATGGATACCCCCGCTCTCAACTTAAACTGATGACTAACTAAGATTTGTTTACGGCAATGGTATTGCTGTTGTGATTAATTGTGTAGTTTGGGTACCGGTAGTTAGGAGTACGCAAACACCTTATTTCTTTTCTAGGAGACAGACTGAGTCAGTGAGGGTGTGAAAGGGAAAGAGCCAGGAGAGAGACTTCAGAGAAACATGTCACAGCCACGGCAGGGACCAGGTGTCACCCTTGTTGCCAGCAGCACCAGTATAGGGGACAGTGGCCACAGCATGTCCAGTTACCTCAGTGATGCACAAAACCATATCAGCCAACCCACAATTTTTGAACCGGCAAACTCTTGCCACAGAGTGTTGACGTTTCAAGAGGCCCCAAAGCACAGAAATGAAATTCTGAACATCATGGCCAATACAATCAATTGAGCATTGCAGCTGAGATTAGGTCTCTTCCGATTGTACAATTTCATTAATGGGTTATGGTACTCAAGATGTCTTGGTGCTGAACAGGAGAGTGTCTTTTGCATTATGTTGACCATGACCTGTCCCTCACGAGGAGTTTATGGGCTATACAAGGTGTCGGAGACAACAGGCGAGGGCATTGGCGAAAGTGGCAACTGAAGTGTGTTGAGGCTCAATTTGCCCACTGTCTGGCTTACGTGGCAGAGTTACGATGGTGCCTCAAACCATGGCAGGAAAATACACAGGTGCACAGGCAATTGTGGAGAAGGCAGCAGCCATTAGCCCTCTACCTTCCGGCGCCGGAAAAGAGATGGCCGCCTCGCTTCGTTTCGCTTGGAAAATATGCAGTATTTAGTTTTTTTACGTGTTATTTCTTACATCGGTACCCGGTAATCTTAGGTTTCAAATTCAGTACAGTCGGGAGGAACACTGAATATACGATTAACGTCAAATCATCATCGTTCCCACCAGGAATATGACTTTTCCGAAACGGATCCAGTGTTTTGCTTCCACCCAATACAATGGATCTTGATCCCAGCCGGCGACCTGTGCGACGCCGAAAAAGGGAAAACGAGGCGGTCTCGTGGTCAGGCTTCGGAGACGGGCACATCGCGCTCCACTCCTAGCATACTACTCGCCAATGTCCAGTCTCTTGACAATAAGGTTGATGAAATCCGAGCACGGGTAGCATTCCGAGAGACATCAGGGATTGCAACGTGCTCTGCTTCACGCGAAACATGGCTAACTCAGAGGGACGCTAACGGAGTCGGTGCAGCCAGCGTGGTTTCTTCATGCACGCGCGACAGAAACAAACACATTTTCTGGTAAGAAGAGGGGGGGGTATGCCTTATGATTAACGAGAAGTGGTGTGAATCATCATAACAACACACAAGAACTCAAGTCGTTCTGTTCACCTGATCTAGAACTCCTCACAATCAAATGTCGACCGCATATATCTACCAAGGGAATTCTCGTCAATCATAATCACAGCCGTATACATTCCCCCAAGCAGACACATCGATGCCGCTGAACGAACTTTATCTGACTCTTTGTAAACTGGAAACCACACACCCTGAGGCTGCATTCATCGTAGCTGGGGATTCTTAACAAGGCTATCTAAAAACAAAACTCCCTAAATTCTTATCAGCATATCGATTGTGCTACCAAGGCTGGAAAAACACTAGACCATTGTTATAACTAATTCCGCGACGCTTATAAGGCCCTCCCGCCCCCCTTTCGGAAAAGCTGACCCGACATCATTTTTGTGATTCCAGCCTACAACACAGAAAACTCAAACAACAAGCTCCCGCGCTCAGGTCTGTTCAACGCTGGTCCGACCAATCTGAATCCACGCTTCAAGACTTGTCTCGATCACGCGGATTTGAATATGTTCCGCATCGCGTCCAACAACATATATGACGAATATGCTGATCGGTGAGCGAGTTCATTAGGAAGTGCATTGACGATGTCGTACCCACAGCAACGATAAAAACATTCCCAAACCAGAAAACCGTGGATGACGGCAGCATTCGCGTGAAACTGAAAGCGCGAACCACTGCTTTAACCAGGCAAGGTGACCGGAAGCATGACCGAATACAAACAGCTGTAGCTATTCTCTCCGCAAGGCAATCAAACAGGCTAAGTCTCAGTACAGAGACAAAATCGAGTCGCCAATTCAACAGCTCAGACACAAAGGTATGTGGCAGGGTCTACAGTCAATCACGGATTACAAAAAGAAAACCAGCCCCAGTTCGAGGACCAGGATGTCTTGTCCAGACAGGCTTAAACAATCTTTTTTGCCCGTTTGGAGACAATCAGTAGCCACTGAACACGGCCCCCCCTTACAAAACCCTGGTCTGGCTCTCACTTCACTGCAGCGAGGTGAGTAAAAACATTCTTAAACGTGTTAACCCTCGCAAGGCTGGCAGGCCCAGACGGCATTTTCTTCCAGCCGCGTCCTCCAGAGAGCATGCGCAGACCAACTGGCTGTGTGTTTACGGACATATTCAATCAATCCTTATCCCGTTCGCTGTTCCACATGCTTCAAGCAGGGCCACCATTGGTTCCTGTTCCACAAGAAAAGGCTAATGGCTACTTGAGCTAAAACGACTACCTGCCCCGTAGCACTCACTTCCGTCATCATGAAGTGCTTGAAGAGGACTAGTCAAGAGACCATATACCTCCACCCTTACCGGACACCTCTAGACCCACTCCAATTTTTTGCTTACCGACCCAATAGGTCCCAGACGACGCAATCGCAACCACACTGCGACCCACTTGCCCCTAACCCATCTGGACAAGACGGAATACCCATGTGAGAATGCTGTTCATCGATTACAGCTCAGCACTTTAACACCATAGTTACCCTCCAAACTCGTCATCAAGCTCGAGACCCTGGGTCTCGACCCCGCCCTGTGCAACTGGGTCCTGGACTCCTGACGGGCCAGCCCCCAGGTGTGAGGGTAGGTAACATCTCCACCCCGCTGACTGCAACCCCACTGGGGCCGCCACAATGGTGCGTTCTAGCCCTCTCCTGTACTCCCTGTTCACCACGACTGCGTGGCCATGCACGCCTCCAACTCAATCATCAAGTTTGCGGATGACACTACGATGGTAGGCTTGATTACAACAACGACGAGACGGCCTACAGGGAGGAGTGAGGGCCCTCGGAGTGTGGTGTCAGGAAAATAACCTCACACTCAACGTCAACAAACACAAAGGAGATGATTGTGGACTTCAGGAAACAGCAGAGGGAGCACCCCCTATCCACATCGACGGGTCAGTAGTGGAGAAGGTGGAAAGTTTTAAGTTCCTCGGTGTACACATCACGGACAAACTGAATTGGTCCACCACACAGACAGCGTTGTGAAGAAGGCGCAGCAGCGCCTCTTCACCTCAGGAGGCTGAAGAAAATTCGGCTTGTCACCAAAAGCACTCACAAACTTCTACAGATGCACAATCGAAGACATCCTGTCGGGCTGTATCACCGCCTGGTACGGCAACTGCTCCGCCCACAACCGTAAGGCTCTCCAGAGGTAGTGAGGTCTGCAGAACGCATCACCAGGGGCAAACTACCTGCCCTCCAGGACACCTACACCACCCGATGTCACAGGAAGCCATAAAGATCTCAAGGACAACAACCACCCAAGCCACTGCCTGTTCACCCCGCTATCATCCAGAAGGACGAGGTCAGTACAGGTGCATCAAAGCAGGGACCGAGAGACTGAAAAACAGCTTCTATCTCAAGGCCATCAGACTGTTAAACAGCCACCACTAACATTTAGCGGCCGCTGCCAACATACTACTCAACTCCAGCCACTTTAAAAATGGGAATTGATGGAAATTATGTAAAAATGTACCACTAGCCACTTTAAGCAATGCCACTTAATACAATGTTTACATACCCTACATTACCCATCTCATATGTATATACTGTACTCTATATCATCTACTGCATCTTGCCATCTTTATCAATACATGTACCACTAGCCACTTTAAACTATGCCACTTTATGTTTACATACCCTACAGTACTCATCTCATACGTATATACCGTACTCTATACCATCTACTGCATCTGCCATGCCGTTCTGTACCACCACTCATTCATATATCTTTATGTACATATTCTTTATCCCTTTACACTTGTGTGTGTGTGTAAGGTAGTAGTGTGAATTGTAGGTTATAGATTACTGTTGTATTATTACTGCATTGTCGGAACTAGAAGCACAAGCATTTCGCTACACTCGCATTAACATCTGCTAACCATGTGTATGTGACTAATAAAATTTGATTTGATTTATGTCCATTGTGGAGCACTGTGTAAATCTGATTACACAGGCTCAGCCTCCCACTGATCCGGATTCCTTTCTTGGGTCATCAGTTAGGTGTCCCTATGGCCAGTCAGGAAGGTTTAAGAGCATGTTTGAATCAATTGCCACGTCCAAGAAACACATCTGCCCACCCGGAAACCCTATGTCCAACAAGGTGACTGTGCGGAATACTGCTATTAGAGCTGTGCTAGGGCAGTATGAGCGGGTACTAAGCAGCCTAGAGGAGAGTAGTTTTTAGTACATGACAGATACACTTACAAATTATTTATTTCATGTTATTTTATTAAAATTGCATACTTTGTGCGACATACTTGTCCATAGCTGCTGTTTGAAGAGTTGAGACACTGACTGAAGGATATTTTGTTTGATTTATTTGGGTTTTTCATTGAAGTAGTTATTTTGCTTTTAGAACTGTACTTATTTTAAGCTTTTTGTTCTTGTAAAGGTATTGTAGTAGACTCAGGCAGTGGCACATTTAATGACTATATAAATGTATCAGAAAAAGTAAAATAAAAGTCAATTCAATACGAGACTAACTTTGTGATGGTTCTCAATGGAGACTCTTTTAGATGAGATCACACCATGTTCATTGTATTTATGAAATACACACCATACAGTGTACAGTACCATTGTTACCTACTGGCCTTTCTTGATATTGCTAGTTGTAAGTCCGAATACCTGCATACATACTGGACTGGTAAGGAGCACTGCTATAACTATTATTAGTAGTAGTATTATAATGATTTAAACATTTGAACAAGTTGGTTAAACCCTTCAGTTAACTACTGTACCTATCAATTATTCAGTTGTAGGAATTATGGTTCCTCAATATACATTTAACATATTACAACGTAGGCTATGTGTTACAGCACTACTTTTGGTGTCCCCCTCAGGAATTGCTCTTGAGAAAATGTAATGTAATTGTCCCCTCCAAGGTTGATATCAGATTTTCGCCCCTGGGTACATATCTACCTCAAATACCTCATACCTCTTCACATTAATCTTGTACTGGTACCCCCTGTATATAGCAGTAGTTGTATAAAACTACTTCCCAAGTCCAATTTCTTTGACTCTTGGAACTTAGGTCATAGCTCAGCTTCTCCCAGGTTGGGAACCCCTTGTGTAGAGAATGGAAGATGGCAGGTGCATTTTAAATTGTATTTAGAATGAATTCCTCTCTCTCGCTCTCTGTCCTCCCTTTTGTCTCTTAGCCAATAGCCACTTAATCTCACCACCAGCAACGTGGCAAACTAAGATGGGTAAATAAATAGAGCCACACTCACTTGGGCTGTGTGTTATTCTAGCTGTGTACAGAGAGCGAGGGGGAAGAGCTGCACGTGCTGATATTAAAATCATGTAATGTCAGCTTCTGTCACTCACCGCCACCCAATCCTGTTCATCTGCCATCCCGGTCCAGTTGTTTATTTGGCTGTACATAAGGCCGGAGCAGCATTCACAATGAATCCCCTCTAATCCATCTTTCAATCCCATAACTGTTATTATATAGATACAGTAAAGGTCTGAAGTCAGCCAGGTCTAAAAACACATCAGAGTGCACTAGAGGTTGTTTTTCTGCTCTTGTTTTCCACAGTGTAGATAAAAGGAAAATGTATCGTTATAGGAAGCATTTATTTTTGTATTCTTATATCTGGTAGGCTAACCATTTCATAGCCATTTGTTGTATGTTACAATCTGCTTTGTGATACCTTTGTTTAATCGTACCTTCAACAAATGACTACCTTTTCACCGTTGTGACTTGTACTTCACACACTTTACACTGGAATGATGGGTAGAGGTTGTGTACGGATGTGCTCCATATTCCAGTCTATCAGAGTTTTGTCCTGGCAAAGGATGGAATCCATGGATCCAGTGCCAGAGAGCATATTCTTATTTTATTTTAACTAGGCAAGTTGGTTAAGAACAAATTCTTATTTACAATGACGGCCTACCCCGGCCAAATCCTCCCCTAACCTGGACGACGCTGGGCCAATTGTGTGCCGCCCTATGGGATAAGCATATAGCTTATTTGGGTGGGCTGGGTCGGTATGGATGTGGGTTGTGTATTAAGGGATTTGACTTTCAAAGATTACAGCACATTGGTTAATATGAAAGTGTGGTCTGTCACAGACTAGTGGTGAATTGTTTTGAAACATCTGAACATTTCCATCAAAACATGGTTATCAGGTTAAGATGTTTTTCAACTCCTTTTTATGGTGTATTGAAACATTGTTTCTTAAGTTTAGACACATCAATGTTTTTGGCCATGCCCTTCTCAATCAGAAGAACTCATCCATTTTTCTTTATGAGAAACCCGGATAAGATGCMTGGGCTATGCTGATCAGACGGGATACTGAGGCATGTAAATATTTTATCCCCTTTACTGTTGTTTTTCGCTGTCTGGGCTGGCTTAGTTTTGCATATCATGGATGTTGTGTGATGATTTAATCTGATTGTCAAACAAATCACTTCAAAGAGTACCTACGCAGTTCGATCCACTGTAATTCCATAATTTATTTAGCTGATACTTTGTACTGGACCGTATAGTTTACTGGCTACTTTTACCCTGAATTTAAACAAGTTTCTGCTTATAATTTTGGACATTTGGTAGGCCGTTTGTCAACTATAGTTACATACAGTGCATTCGGAAATTATTCGTACCCCTTGACTTTTTYCCACATTTTGTTAAGTTAACTATTTTAGAATAAGGTTGTTTTCCCCCTCATCAATCTACACATAATATCCTATAATGACAAAGCAAAAGCATTTATTTGGAAATGTTTGCTAATTTATTAAAAACAAACTTAAATCAAATTACATAGGTATTCGTATTCAATCCCTTTACTCAGTACTTTGTTGAAGCCCCTTTGGCAGCGATTACAGCCTCGAGTCTTCTTGGGTATGACACTACAAACGCGACACACCTGTATTTGGGGAGTTTCTCACATTCTTCTCTGCAGATCCTCTCAAGGTCTGTCAGGTTGGATGGGGAGCATCGCTGCACAGCTATTTTCAGGTCTCCAGAGATGTTCGATCGGGTTCAAGTCCGGGCTCTGGCTGGGCCGATCAAGGACATTGAGACTTGTCCCGAAGCCACTCCTGCGTTATCTTGGCTGTGTGCTCAGGGTCGTTGTCCTGTTGTAGGTGCACAATGACCTGGAGGGAAGCAAAAGTAATTCCGCTACCTAAGAATAGTAAAGCCCACTTTACTGGCTCAAATAGCCGACCAATCAGCCTGTTACCAACCCTTAGAAATATTATGGAAAAAATTGTTTGCCCAGATACAATGCTACTTTACAGTAAACAAATTGACACAGATGTTCAGCAAGCTTCTAGGGAAGGACATTCAACAAGCACAGCACTTACACAAATGATGATTGGCTGAGAGAAATTGATGATAAAAAGATTGTGGGAGCTTTTTTGTGGGACTTCAGTGCGGCTTCTGACATTACCGATCATAGTCTGCTGCTGCAAAAACGTGTGTGTTATGGCTTTACACCTCCTGCAATATTGTGGGTAAAGAGTTAACTGTCTCACAGAACACAGAGGGTGTTCTTTAATGGAAGCCTCCAACATAATCCAGGTCGAATCAGGAATTCCCCAGTGCAGCTGTCTAGGCTCCTTTTTTCAAWCTTTACTAATGACATTGAGTAAAGCCATTGTGCATGTATGCGGATGACTCAACACTATACACGTCAGCTACTACAGAAACTGAAATGATTGCAACACTTAACAAAGAGCTGCAGTTAGTTTCAGAATGGGTGGCAAGGAATAAGTTAGTCCTAAATATTTCAAAAACTAAAAGCATTGTGTTTTGGACAAATCATTCACTAAACCCTAAACCTCAACTAAATCTAGTAATAAATCATGAGTAAATTGAGCACGTTGAGGTAAATAAACTGCTTGGAGTAACCCTTGATTTGTAAACTGTCATGGTCAAAACATAATGATACAACAGAAGCTAAGACGGGGAGAAGTCTGTCCATAATAAAGTGCTACTCTACCTTCTTAACAGCACTATCAAGAAGGCAGGTCCTACAGGCTCTAGTTGTGTCGCACCTGGGTTACTCTTCAGTCATGTGGTCAGGTGCCACAAAGAGGGAAAWTTGCAATTGGCTCAGAACAGGGAAACACGCCTGGCCCTTGGATGTACACAGAGAGCAAACATTATTATGCATGTCAATCTCTCCTGGCTCAAAGTGGAAGAAAGATTGACTTCATCACTACTTGTATTTGTGAGAGGTATAGACATGTTGAAAGCACCGAGGTGACTGTTTAAACGACTAGCACACAGCTCACACAYCCATGCATACCCCACAAGACATGCCACCATAGGTCCCCTCACAGTCCCCAAGTCCAGAACAGACTATGGGAGGCTCACAGTACTACATAGAGCCATGACTACATGGAACTCTATTCCATATCAGGAAACAGATGCAAGCAGTAGAATCAGATTAAAAAAACTGATAAAAATACACCTTATGGAACAGCGGGGACTGTGAAGCAATATAAACATAGGTGCAGACACATGCATACACACACATGATAACACACACTTACACATGGATTTTGTGTTGTAGATATGTGGAGTAGGGGCCTGAGGGCACACACTTGGTGTGTTGTGAAATCTGTTATACAATTTTTTTTTGAAACGTACAATATATTTGTAACTACCTTAATTTTGTCGGACCTTAGGAAGATCCCGATTGGCAGCAGCTGATGGGGATCCATAGCAAATACAAACCTTCACCCCAGTCTGAGATCCTGAGCGCTCTGGAGCAGGTTTTCATCAAGGATCTCTCTGTACTTTGCTGTAGGTTTCCTCCAGACGTGATGCTTGGCATTCAGGCCAAAGAGTTCAATCTTGGTTTCATCWGACCAGGGAATCTTGTTTTTCATGGTCAGAGTCATTTTGGTGCGTTTTGGAAAACTCCAAGCGGGCTGTCATGTACCTTTTACTGAGGAGTGGCTTCCACCTGGCCACTCCACCAATAAAGGCCTTACTTGCCTAGTTAAATAAATACAAATAAAAAATACCTGATTGGTAGAGTGCTGCAGAGATTGTTGTCCTTCTGGAAGGTTCTCCCATTTCCACAGAGGAACTCTGGAGCTCTGTCAGAGTGACCATCGGGTTCTTGGTCACCTCCCTGACCAAGGCCCTTCTCCCCCTACTGCCCAGTTTAGCCGGGCGGCCAGCCAGTTCTAGGAAGAGTCTCGATGGTTCCAAACTTCTTCCATTTAAGAATGTTCRAGGCCACTGTGTTCTTGGCGACCTTCAATTCTGCAGACATGTTTTGGTAGCCTTCCCCAGATCTGTGCCTCGACTCAATCCTGTCTCGTTGCTCTAAGGACAATTCCTTCAACCTCATGGCTTGGTTTTTCATCTGACATGCACTGTCAACTGTGGGACCTTTATATAGACAGGTGTGTGCCTTTCCAAAACATGTCCAATCAATTTAATTTATGACAGAAGGACTTATATCAAGTAGGAAACAGGATGCACCCGAGTTCAATTTCGAGTCTCATAGCAAAGGGTCTGAATACTTATGTAAATAAGGTATTTCTGTTTTTTATTTTTAATAAATGTGCATACATTTCTTAACCTGTTTTTGCTTTTTCATTATGGGCCATTGTATGTAGATTGATTAGGAAAATGATTTATTGAATCCATTTTAGAATGAGGCTGTAATGTAACAATGTGCATAAAGTCAAGGGGTCTGAATACTTTCCAAATGTGCTGTACATGCAGCTTCTCTTCTGTCATAACTTCTGAATGAATGTTTTAGAATGAATGTTAATGAATAGACTACAGTTTGTCTTGGGTGCATATTTTATGTGGTTGAAATACTGTCTTGTATAAGTGTCAAAGATGACACATTACACGCACACTTGTATCATTTTACTGCAAGAAATGCCTAATTCAGCAGGAGTTAATATTATGTTACATATGAGAGGTTATAGGCCTACAGTCAGTGTACTGACTTCAGTTACTATTCCATTTAACCCATATGAACTTCAATTAGGAGTATTCGGTGTATTCATGGATACAGGGCTATTCGTGAGCGGGATTTAAAAGTTGCATGTAAACAGCTTATTCCGTGTAAGACCTTATCTGGTATACTGTGTGCATGTAAACGTTGTCAATTATTAACAGTGGTGGATTCTATCCCCCATGCCACTTTCTTTTGTTAGTATTTGGTGCTTTTCAAAAATGTGAGAGGCTGGTGTTTTCTGCTGATAGGTTGAGAGAATATTGTGATGCTGATGCTCACTCAGACACGTCTGGCCACGTCTAACACATTCCTACTCCATGCTTCATCAACATGTCCCCCATATGTCGGTCTGAATATCAATAAATCTGTCAGACCTCACTGACAAATGTCATGTGCCCTTGTTTTTCTGTCGTTGTGGTTGATAACACGTGGCTGATTGGTGTCCGTGTGACTTCTTTCTGGTCCGTGATTCACTGATCCGGTTACACTCTCAGCATGACGGATATCCTGGCTCTGACTGTGGCCTCTTAGGGGGACACCGAAGTGACATGAAGTGAACACCCGATCACATTAATTGTACACAATGTAGGGCTAGCCTACAGCAATCAGCCTTATCAGAGTCCATGTGATATCCTTGAAGTAAATCATGAGCAGGCATAATGACTTGTTGTCTCGGTTTTATTAAAAACACAGTTTTATGTCTTTGTTTCTAACAGTTGTTTTCTCTTTCTATTTCAGTAAAGAAAGCCAAACTCCAAGGATCTCCAGGTAAGTCCTTAAACTACCTCTTTATTTAGGAGTTATGTCCTCGAATGCTGACCTAAACTAGGACTGTGTGTTAACCTTTAAAAAGCCTTCACAGTTGACCTATTTCTCTTGTAGGGCAATCAGTCAGGGCAGTGGTTGGTTGATTTTTGTATTAGCGTAATCCAGTGGGGCTTTCTGTCCCTGCTTCCCACCTAGCTCTAGCCCATGTGCTGCAGGTGAGCTGCTCAGCAGTAGTCGTGTCTGGGTAAAATCACTAGGGAAGCTAACGGCATATTACAACCTATGTGTTTTGATAATTGCGTTGTTTGCTCTATAACCTGTTAGTTCATATGCCTTGACACTGGTATATAGGCCTAAGGCCGAGACAATAAGAAGTGGCAGAATAAATTCAACCACACCTTTCTTTCATCACAAAACCKGAGAGCAACCTCTGTCTGGTGAAGTCCACAAAGCATATTGCATGTAACAAACAGTTACATGACCTACAGCATGACCAAGAAAGGTCATGTTTCTGACATTTTCGGACCACTAAACAACTATTGATTTAGAACCACGAAGAATTACTGCAAGTCTCAAACAAACAGGATCTGCCTCCACTATTCCAGCACCATTTCAACTTCATCAAATCACCTCTGCTTAATCTAATACAGTGACAACTAAAAGATACCAATAACAATTTAGTCCTATATATGTAAGCTAAATATGATTTGGCTCTCCRTGGTTCTGATTTCTCTCTCTCTCTGTGTGTAATCACAATTGGAAAAGGGACCGAGGTCTCAGTGTCTCCCCTATCTAAATAAAAAAAATGCTAGTTAACTAGCTAGCCACCRGAGGACAACAACACAGGGAGATGCAACAATTCAAGTTTTTCTGTCAATGACATTTTTCACTTGATATGATGTGATTGGTGTGAAACTTATTTTTTTAGGGTGCACCTGAACCATTCATATATGAGCTCACTCAGTTTAGCTCAATGCTGATTTGAATATTATTTTATACTTTTTCATCAGGGTCGGCCAAATGCCCGCTGGCTTCCCTTGCATTCAATGCAACAATGTCATACACTTTTTGACCAGACACCATCAGATAGATCTGTCGATAGATAGATGGGCTACACATACAGAGACAAAGGGGTGCTGTTTCGTTTGCTCGGATCCTTTCTCCGGTGAGAGACAGTACATTCAGCCTCTTGCAAATTGAAATAAAAATTGGAAACAGAGAGACATTTTTTTTGGGGGGGCCAATATTTTGGGGAAGCCTGGCTTCCCTTGGCATCCATAAATACACGCCACTACTGCTCAGATTAGTGCTGGCAAAATCCAAATCCCCACGCCCTCCACATAGGTAAATCCCTATACTGTTTGCCCTCACTCCTTATACTGTTTGCCCTCACTCCTATCACAATGTGTTATTGTGATAGACATTTACTGTTTTTTTTAAATATTAAATATTCCATGTACACTGCTATTGTTTGAGTGTTAATTCATTCGGGACTAATAAACCTATTAGTTGTTTTGAGTAAATGCTTTCCTCACTTAGAGTAACTGTTTGATTGACTTTACATTCATAATTTTGTATTGGTAAATCCTAATTTAAATTTGCACACACATCACATGATTTTGTGTTCCACCTTTTGTGTTCCACCTTTACATACATTGACTCAATTAGTTAATACGAGAACACTAGTTGTTTAGGATTAGCTCATTGTCTCTAGTCTCTTAATAATTGCATGACGGTGCAAGATAGACACATGTACAATAGCCTTACTCCGGTGATGCAACGGTTAGTGGCTTGGCAAGAGCCATCGGAGACGCACAGGCCGTATTGCATTTGGATACACAAGACTACGGAGTCCGATTTTAACCCAACTACAGCTAAATATTTTGAATTGGATAAATTAATTTGCAGTGGAAAAACTGACTGGTTGGGCTTGACATGAATTGGCCCAGAATACAAATATACACATACATTTGATTGTTAGTGCTACTTGCAAATACTTACTTACCACTATTCATAAAACATAACTACCCAGGTGTGCCCTGTGACAGAGGAATATGTCTTTTATGCCATACAACATTGATGAGAGGTCCAAATTGTAAATGTCAGCCTTCCAACCATCCGTGTTTTTCTGACTAATTTATTGGAAAACTGATGTGTCAATAATGAATGAAGACACTTGACTAAGGCATGTGTGGTGAGTTGKAGCGACAGACCGAGAGGTTCTGTCGCTCGTATGACTCAGTAACCTGGACAGATCTACTGTCTACTTTCAGAGTGTGGGTACCGATCAAAGTCTGCTATCATTTTATGTTCAAAGTTGGACAACTGCTGTTTGATGGTCGGTCCAGACGACAATCCAAGCGTGCTCTCTGTGTACGTGCATGTGCGGGTGTGTGTTCTTACCAGAAAGAAACCCTCTGTCATATTCTCAGTCCTTTTTGCAAGGTGGAAGAGCTCTTTCAGAGAGAGACCACAATCACTAAGTGGCTCTGATCTAATCCAGGCCTCCTCCTCCTCCTCTTATCTTTGAACTTGTATTCATGAGAAGCAGCAAGTGTGGTCCAAGACGAGGCATGGGGCATCTAATTAGTAAGGGGGAGATGGGGAGTGTCTCCACTCCAGATCATGGTCGTAATGTCTGTATTGCTGACTGGCCTCCTGATACTCTAATTAGACCTGTTTCTTCTCAACCCAGAGCCCTATGCCTGGCTGTATACCTGATGTCCCCACTGGAGACCTATACTGAGTGTACAAAACATTAAGAACACCTTCCTAATATTGCGTTTCACACTCTTGTGCCCTTGGGGCATGGACTCTACAAGGTGTCGAAAGCATTGCACAGGGATACTGGCCGATGTTTACTCCAATGCTTCCCACAGTTGTGTAAAGTTTGCTGGATGTCCTTTGGGTGGTGAACCATTCTTGATAAACAAAACTCTGTAGCRTTACAGTTCTTGATACACTCAGTAGGTGCTCCTGGCATCTACTACCATACCCTGTTCAAAGACACTTAAATATTTTATTTGCCCAGTCACCCTCTGAATGGCACACATACACAATCAATTTCTCAATTGTCACAAGRCTTAAAAATCATTCATTAACCTGTCTCGTCCCCTTAATCTATACTAATTGAAAGTGTAGATGAGTGACATAAATAAGGGATCATAGCTTTCACCTGGATTCACCTGGTCAGTCTGTCATGGAAAGAGTAGGTGTTCCTAATGTTTTGTACACTCGGTGTATAGCTTACAGCAGGTTTCAATATAACTAGACCTCTGGGACTAACAACATACTGCATTACCTCATTAGTGTCAATCAATGAATTGTTTATGTTTCTGTGGAATGTGGTGTGTCTATCAGGGATATACGATATATTGGTGAACATATCGGAATCGGACAATATTAGCTAAAAATGCCAACATCGGTATCGACCAATTTCTAGTTTAATGCCCCGATGTGCAAAACCGATGTCAAAGCTGACGTGCATACCTATATAACGTAGGTATATGATGTAATGACACAACGTAAACATTTGCGCTATACGTGCAACACAGCATTCCTAAACTAGCCCACAATGTCTGCTGTGTGGATCGAGCAGTCATTTGAAAGACTAACAAAATTTAAGTGAAACAACTCAAAGGCGAAATCCATTAAAGCCAAGATAATGGAATTCATTGCCCTTCATTGACAATCAACCATTTCTCTGTCGTGGGTGATGTTGGCTTTCGCCGATTGGTTGAGCACCGGTATACACTACCAAGTGAGCTATTATTCAGATGTTGCCCTACCGAAGTTACACAGTAATAGCGTCACTGCTATTAGCTTCACAACATGCATACTTTGGAACACCGTTTGGGTCTTTGCATGTCAAAAAAGATACAGTAGCACTGTCAAAGCTGTACAAAAAAGTCTGCAAACACCAGCCACAAACGATGTGTTTACAATACCGCGTTGGTAATAAAGCATCATTTGTTCGACCGCAACTTCTGGGGCAGCTAGCTTTAGCTTGGTACCTAGCTAGCACCAATACAACCAGCCTGAAAACAATGACCAGTAGAACCTGCAGTCATTTTCATTAATCTTAGCAATGATTTAGGAATCCTTGTAAGTATTAGCTATCAAATCAAAGTTTTTTCATCACGTGCGCCGAATACAACCTTACAAGGACATGCTTACTTACAGGCTCTAACCAATAGTGCAAAAAAGGTATTAGATGAACAATAGGTAAGTAAAGAAATAAAACAACAGTGAAAAACAGTAGCGAGGCTATATACAGTAGCGAGGCTACATACAGACACCGGTTAGTCAGGCTGATTTGAGGTAGTATGTACATTTAGATATGGTTAAAGTGACTATGCACATAYGATGAACAGAGAGTAGCGTGAAAGAGGGGTTGGCAGGTGATGGGTAGCGGGTGGCGGAACACAATGCAGATAGCCAGATTAGCCAATGTGTGGGAGCACTGGTTGGTCAGGCCAATTGAGGTAGTATGTACATGAATGTATAGTTAAAGTGACTATGCATATATGGTAAACAGAGAGTAGCAGCAGCGGGGGGGCACACAAAGCAAATAGTCCGGGTAGCCATTTGATTACATGTTCAGGAGTCTTATGGCTTGGGGGTAAAAACTGTTGAGAAGCCTTTTTGTCCTAGACTTGGCACTCTGGTACCGCTTGCCATGCGGTAGTAGAGAGAACAGTCTATGACTGGGGTGGCTGGGGTCTTTGACAATTTTTATGGCCTTCCTCTGATATCGCCTGGTGTAGAGGTCCTGGATGGCAGGCARGCAGCTTGGCCCCAGTGATGTACTGGGCCGTACGCACTACCCTCTAGTGCCTTGCAGTCGAAGACCGAGCAATTGCCGTACCAGGCAGTGATGCAACTAGTCAGGATGCTCTCGATGTTGCAGCTGTAGAACCTTTTGAGGATCTCAGGACCCATACCAAATCTTTTTAGTTTCCTGAGGGGGAATAGGTTTTGTCGTGCCCTCTTCACGACTGTCTTGGTGTGTTTGGACCATTCTAGTTTGTTGGTGATGTGGCACCACACAGCCAGGTCTCTGACCTCCTCCCTATAGGCTGTCTCATCATTGTCGGTGATCAGGCCTACCACTGTTCAGGCCTACCACTGCTGTGTCATCAGCAAACTTAATGATGGTGGAGGATGTTCAGGATTATCCTACCATGGAAGAGGTTTGACATCCCCCACACTCCCTTTGAAACAACTGTATTCTCAGATGAGAAAAGCATGCACATATTTTAAAATTATAAGCTACTTATCCTTGTAACTATACTGAACATTTATTTAATTTTTTAATCCCAGCCCCTGTCCCCGCAGGAGGTCTTTTGCCTTTTGGTAGGCCGCCATTGTAAATAAGAATGTTCTTAATTAACTGACTTGCCTAGTTAAATAAAATAAAAATAAAAATATTAACACATGCAACAATTTCAAAGATTTTACTGAGTTACAGTTCTAAAGGAAATCTGTGAATTTTAATAAATGAAGCCCTAATCTATGGATTTGACATGACTGAGCAGCGGTGCTGCCATGGGTAGGCCTGGGGGGGGGGGGCATAGGCCCACCCACTTGGCAGCAAGGCTCACCCACTGGGGAGCAAGGCCCAGCCAATCAGAATGAGTTGAGACACCAAGGAACTTGAAGCTCTCAACCTGCTCCACTACAGCCCCGTCGATGAGAATGGGGGCGTGCTCAGTCCACCTTTTTTCCTGTAGTCCACAATCATCTACTTAACAGGTTGTTATTCTGGCACCACCCGGCCAGGTCTCTGACCTCCTCCCTATAGGCTGTCTCGTTGTTGTCGGTGATCAGGCCTACCACTGTTGTGTCGTCAGCAAACTTAATGATGGTGTTGGAGTCTGGCCATGCAATCGTGGGTGAACAGGGAGTACAGGAGGGGACTGAGCACGCACCCCTGGGGGGCTCCAGTGTTGAGGATCAGTGTGGCAGATGTGTTCCTACCTACCCTCACCACCTGGGGGCGGCTCGTCAGGAAGTCCAGGATCCAGTTGCAGAGGGAGGAGTTTAGTCCCAGGATCCTTAGCTTAGTGATGAGCTTTGAGGGTACTATGGTGTTGAACGCWRRGCTSTAGTCAATGAATAGCATTCTCACGTAAGTGTTCCTTTTGTCCAGGTGAGAAAGGGCAGTGTGGAGTGCAATAGAGATTGCATCATCTGTGGATCTGTTTGGGCGGTATGCAAATTGGAGTGGGTCTAGGGTTTCTGGGATAATGGTGTTGATGTGAGCCATTACCAGCCTTTCAAAGCACTTCATGGCTACGGACGTGAGTGCTACGGGTCTGTAGTCATTTAGGCAGGTTGCCTTTGTGTTCTTGGGCACAGGGACTATGGTGGTCTGCTTGAAACATGTCGGTATTACAGACTCAATCAGGGACATGTTGAAAATGTCAGTGAAGACATCTGCCAGTTGGTTAGCACATGCCCGGAGCGCACGTCCTGGTAATCTGTCTGGCTCCGCAGCCTTGTGTATGTTGACCTGTTTAAGGTCTTACTCACGTCGGCTACGGAGAGCGTGATCACACAGTCGTCCGGAACAGCTGATGCTCTCATGCCTGCCTCAGTGTTGCTTGCCTCGAAGCGAGCATAGAAGTGATTTAGCTCGTCTGGTAGGCTCGTGTCACTGGGCAGCTCGCGGCTGTGCTTCCCTTTGTAGTCTGTAATAGTTTGCAAGCCCTGCCACATAAGACGAGTGTCGGAGCCAGTGTAGTATGATTCAATCTTAGCCCTGTATTGACGCTTTGCCTGTTTGATGGTTCGTCGCAGGGCATAGCAGGATTTTTGTCAGCTTCCGGGTTAGAGTCCCGCACCTTGAAAGCGGCAGCTCTACCCTTTAGTTCAGTGGGAATGTTGCCTGTAATCCATGGCTTCTGGTTGGGGTATGTACGTACAGTCACTGGGGACGACGTCCTCGATGCACTTATTGATAAAGCCAGTGACTGATGTGGTGAACTTTTCAATGCCATCGGAAGAATCGCGGAACATGTTCCAGTCTGTGATAGCAAAACAGTCCTGTAGTTTAGCACCTGCTTCATCTGACCACTTTTTTATAGACCGAGTCACTGGTCTTTCCTGCTTTAATTTTCGCTTGTAAGCAGGAACCAGGAGGATAGAGTTGTGGTCGGATTTACCAAATGGAGGGCGAAGGAGAGCTTTGTACGCTTTGTCTGTGTGTGGAGTACAGGTGATCTAGAATTTTTTTCCCTTTGGTTGCACATTTAACATGTTGATGGAAATTTGGTAGAACTGATTTAAGTTTCCCTGCATTAAAGTCTCCGGCCACTAGGAGCGGAGCCTCTGGGTGAGTGGTTTCCTGTTTGCTTATTTCCTTGTACAGCTGACTGAGTGTAATATAGCCTACACCTTCACAATAAATCCATTATTTAGACCGGTCTACAGAAGCATGATATGAAGAAAATGTAGTCTATTTCAGAAGAAAAGAATAGCATACTCTGAGTGCTCCTGACGTGGCTATGCCAAATGGCTGTGGGCTACAATAGTTAATTTAGCAGACAAGATTTGCTCATAATTCTGTGGCATTATTTTTTTAAATATTTGTATTTTTGTATGAAGAATACAATTGAACAAAGCTGAAAAAAAATGAAATATTTTCTCCAAATGATTTGAGGGAATGCTCACATGCGGCGATTCAGTGTTGACCGGTCAACAAAGAAATATGTACTCCTATATGCTTAATTTATAGTTATTAATGCGACTTTAGTTCTACAAACCTTGGGCTACATGTTTTGATTTTTAATACATTGTAAGGCGGCATGATGAGACTAATGATGGTTTGAAAAAAAGTTGCTTGAAAGGCATGAGCTCTGTTTTTTTGCGCAGGCTGTACACACTACATCAGTCACTAATTCACAATTTGACAAGCACTTGATAATGCCTCGAATATCACGTCAGCATCCTCTTTGTTGCTGTAATGCACCCTAAAAAAAATCCAGGCCTTTTGCGGCCTGGAGTGCTGCATTGTGCCCTTCTCCCTGAGTGTGCAATTCGAACCACCTCACTCACATGGCTCTGTCAGGTGATAGGGTCTTTCTAACAGGCTACAAGTGAAGACAGACACATCGGGGACGCCACTGTGTGCATTTTGAAGAACTGTCCACATTTACTTTTCGTCAGCCAACAAGATGAGTAGGCCTAACGAACAGCAAAAGCACTAGCCTATGTCAATCTATCCCTCATAGTACAACAGTCGACCTATTCTGTGCAATAAATAAATATTCCAAACATAGTCTGGGACAGTTGTGGCATGTGATTGATCCCAAGTTAATACAACGAGTAGCATCAAAAAACAACTTTTATGCAATGTGGCTGACGCAACAGATCAGAACGTTTAGCTTAAAATGTCAAACTAATAGGCTATTTCTTCACATTATAAGTGCAGCAATGCGCATGTGGTAGTAGGCTATAAGCGCAAATGTTCCTTTAACGGAAAACACCATTATCAAAACCATTATTGACCGCAAATGCAATTATGCATGTAATGCTTTTACTATAAAGGTGCATTTTTATGGTGAAAATGATCTTCCCCAAACTGGAAATTCACGCGCTGCTAATGTATGCCAGTTAGGCTCTACACCCCTTGTAAAGCGGATTAATGTGCTTAATTTTAATTAGTTATTTGGCCACTTCAGTTGTGATACAAACCTTATTAAAACATATAGGCCTATGGGCTAGGCTACATGAGGTGTGCAACTATGATTAGAAAAAGTCGCAAAAAAAGGCATTGTATCTTATGCTGGGCATAATTCACATGTGATAATATATAATTCACAAATGATAGGCTAATATTGTCACCCATCAGACTATTTCTTGATTTAATCTTGTCTTTACATATACTAAATAATATACAGTACCAGTCAAAAGTTTGGACACACCTACTCATTCAAGGGTTTTTCTTTATTTTTCCACATTGTAGAATAGTGAAGACATCAAAACTATGAAATAACACACACAGAATCATGTCGTAACCAAAAATGGGTTAAAGAAAATCAAAATATATTTTAGATTCTTCAAAGTAGCCACCCTTTGCCTTGATGACAGCTTTGCACACTCTTGGCATTCTCTCAACCAGCTTCACCTGGAATGCTTTTCCAACAGTCTTGAAGGAGTTCCCACATATGCTGACCACTTGTTGACTGATTTTCCTTCACTCTCCATCTAACTTATTCCAAATCATCTCAATTGGGATGAGGTTGGGTGATTGTGGAGGCCAGGTCATCTGATGCAGCACTCCATCACTCTCCCTGGTCAAATAGCCCTTACACAGCCTGGAGGTATGTTGTCATTGCCCTGTTGAAAAACAAATGATACTCCCACTAAGTGCAAACCAGCTGGGATGGCGTATCGCTGCAGAATGCTGTGGTAGCCATGCTGGTTAAGTGTGCCTTGAATTCAAAATTAATCACTGACAGTGTCACAAGCAAAGCACCATCATACCTCCTCCATGCTTCATGTTGGGAACCACACATGCGGAGATCATCCGTTCACCTACTCTGCGTCTCACAAAGATACGGCGGTTGGAACCAAAAATCTACAATTTGGACTAATTTCCACTGGTCTAATGTCCATTGCTCGTGTTTCTTGGCATAAGCAAGTGTCTTCTTATTGGTGTCCTTTAGTAGTGTTTTTTGTTGTTTTTGCAATTCGACCATGAAGGCCTGACTCACCCAGTCTCCTCTGAACAGTTGATGTTGAGATGTCTCTTACTTGAACTCTGTGATGCATTTATTTTAGCTGCAATTTCTGAGGCTGATAATTCTAATGAACTTATCCTCTGCAGCAGAGGTAACTTTGTGTCTTCCATTCCTGTGGCGTTCCTCATGAGAGCCAGTTTCATCATAGCGCTTGATGGTTTTTGCGACTGCAATTGAGGAAACTTTCAAAGTTCTTGAAATGTTCCGGATTGACTGACCTTCATGTCTTAAAGTAATGATGGACTGTCGTTTCTCTTTGCTTATTTGAGCTGTTCTTGCCATAATATGGACTTCGTCTCGTGCCAGAATAATCAGAAACCTGGGCATGGAGCAGAGGCTTGCGCTGTTCAAGCTTAAAATTCTGTTTTCAAGATTTCGACGTGCAACTCAAGCTTAACAGCAGGCCTGACAGCAATTATCCACTATACGGATAGCCACGCAAGCTTCACCCTCATGTCGGTTTTAACAAGATAGGTAGTGCTAGGTATCTACAGCCAATCCTGTAGGGGCTTAAAACTAGAATGAGCTTCGATTGGTCAATAGCACCACAGCGTACGCGACAAAAGTTCAGCTTTCCCCAACTTTGGTCCCACCCTGTTCATGTTCCCTCGCCCATGCTCGCATCAACCAACGGTCCCCCGCCCACTTCGCTTCCCCTTTTATTTATTTTATTTTATTTCATCTTTATTTAACCAGGTAGGCAAATTGAGAACACGTTCTCATTTACAATTGCGACCTGGCCAAGATAAAGCAAAGCAGTTCGACACATACAACAACACATAGTTACACATGGAGTAAAACAAATAACATAGTCAATAATACAGTGAAAAATAAGCTATATACAATATGAGCAAGTGAGGTGAGATGAGGGAGGTGAGGCAAACAAAATATAATATAAATAAATAAAATATAAAAAGGCATGGTGGCGAAGTAAATACAATATAGCAAGTTTAAATAAATAAAAAAGTAGAGTAGAGATAGTAGAGATAGAAAAAGTAGAGATAGAAATAATGGGGTGCAAAGGAGCAAAATAATATAATAAATACAGTAGGTAAAGAGGTAGTTGTTTGGGCTAAATTATAGATGGGCTATGTACAGGTGCAGTAATCTATGAGATGCTCTGACAGCGGGTGGGCTTAAAGCTAGTGAGGGAGATAAGTGTTTCAGTTTCAGAGATTTTTGTAGTTTCGTTCCAGTCATTGGCAGCAGAGAACTGGAAGGAGAGGCGGCCAAGGAAGAATTGGTTTTGGGGGTGACAGAAGAGATATACCTGCTGGAGGCAGCGTCGTCTACAGGTAGGTGTGCTGCTATGGTGACCAGCGAGCTGAGATAAGGGGGGACTTTACCTAGCAGGGTCTTGTAGATGACCTGGAGCCAGTGGGTTTGGCGACGAGCTAACTGCTGAGCGTGCAGGGCTCATGACAACGAAGAGTGTAAGGTCTGCAGTGGATCGGGTAGTATTTAGCTCGGCTGGTCACAAACGATGCAGCAACTATGGTGACGACTGCATATACTCGCAATTTCGGCCTTCACTCTTCCCCATATGGAACGATACTCCGCTGGAAATTAATTCCCTCCTGTGCAGAGCTCAGGCTTTATGATATCACTATAAATTTAGCCACAATCACTATTGTTATTAAATTTTTGTTGGGTAGTATATGGGGCTTTGGTGACAAAACGGATGGCACTGTGATAGACTGCATCCAATTATTGAGTAGGGTTTTGGAGGCTATTTTGTAAATGACATCACCGAAGTCGAGGATTGGTAGGATGGTCAGTTTTACAAGGGTATGTTTGCAGCATGAGGAGGATGCTTTGTTGCGGAATAGGAAGCCAATTCTAGATTTAACTTTGGATTGGAGATGTTTGATGTGAGTCTGGAAGGAGAGTTTACAGTCTAACCAGACACTGGTATTTGTAGTTGTCCACATATTCTAAGTCAGAGCCGTCCAGAGTAGTGATGTTGGACAGGCGGGCAGATGCAGGCAGCGATCGTTGAAGAGCATGCATTTAGTTTTACTTGTATTTAAGAGCAAATGGAGGCCACGGAAGGAGAGTTGTATGGCATTGAAGCTCGCCTGGAGGTGTGTTAACACAGTGTCAAAAGAAGGGCCAGAAGTTATACAGAATAGTGTCGTCTGCGTAGAGATGGATCAGAGAATCACCAGCAGCAAGAGCGACATCATTGATGTATACAGAGAAGAGAGTCGGTCCAAGAATTGAACCCTGTGGCACCCCCATAGAGACTGCCAGAGGCCCGGACAACAGACCCTCCGATTTGACACACTGAACTCGATCAGAGAAGTAGTTGGTGAACCAGGCGAGGCAATCATTAGAGAAACCAACCCCTTATTGAAAATGAATGGAGTTCTGTTGTTTCATCACCCCCAACGTGCTAGATGGACTTCTGCCATGAGTGCAATAGGATAAAGTGACTTGCTCTGTGCTCACCCTGACCAAAATGTACGCTTCCATTGTAGCAGGAAAAAAACGATAGATTTTGCGACACCCCAGTCTAGCTATGTTAGGCTACTGGAAATCTTTGCAGTTAGGCAACAAAAAAAATACATAATGGGACAACAAGAGAGCAGTTTTAACTGGTCATGATCAGGAGAAAGAAGTTTGCCCCACCTCTTTGTGACCGGTGGTGCCACATCTGCCACTACCTGCTTCACAGTGATGACTTTTAAAAATGTTTATAAATCAAACAAGGTCTTTTAACCTTGGTCTTTAAATTGATGGTATGAGAGATGACAGATACCTTTTCTGCTGTAGAAGCTGGTCTCGCCTGTCTCTGCGTCACGTAGTCCTACTGTACTGGCCTATGTCTCAGTGTCAGAGGTGAAATGGTGATCATGCCCAGAGCTATATTAGGGTGGCTGCTCTGCAGTGAGTGAATCACATCAGCCAGGAGAGAGGATGGATGGCTAGGCTATATCTGCTGCCTGCCTGGCTGTGTGGCACTCCTCTGTAGTGAGATTACCAGGGTCAGTGAATTGGTCTGGGTGCAGGGCGGTGGGGGGAAGGGATGGGGAAACTGACTTATCTGCTTTCCCTCTCACCTACGTCGCCGACTGTCCTTCAGTCACACAAAGCCAAATTGAAGCAGTTGGCCAATCTAGCATTACTGTTACTATCCCATCATTGCTACGTCTGCCACCACAATTGTCTTTTTTACCTGTACACAGAAACTCTCCATCTGGCAAATCATTTGATGTCGTGCAGATTACTGCTCATGTCCTATAAAGACAAAGTAATATGGAGACTTGGTCTCCTACGTGTACACAGTAATCTACTCTCTTATTTCCTCTCAACATGACAATCTATCTTTGTAATGTGGTGAGCATAAGTGGAACTCGCTTATGTGGAACTCACTACTGAGTTTAGTACGAATATTATATATCAGTACCTCTTCCCACCATTACTTCATGTCATTATATGCAGGCTTTTCACCTCTTTTCCCTCCTTTCTGTGTTGCAGGTAAGTTCAATAGCTATGTGACGCTGAAGGTGCAGAATGTCAAGAGCACCTCCATCACTGTGCGAGGGGACCAGCCATGCTGGGAGCAGGACTTCATGTTGTAAGTGACCAGTAACCACACACTTCTTAGACCTCTCTATTCCTGTCCTATGCACTCAGTCTTTGTTTATTTGGATCCCCAAATAATTTTGCAGCAGCTTCTCTTCCTGACGTCCACAAAACACGACAAGTAACGGAACACTGATACACTGATCGACAGGACAGTTACACACATTTTTAATACGAGTGGTAGGCCACACAAGCTCACAGAACAGGATTGCTGAGTGCTGAAGAGTATAATGCGTAAAAATCGTCTGTCCTCAGTTGCAATACTCACTACCGAGTTCCAAACTGCCGCTGGAAGCAACGTCAGCACAAGAACTGTTCGTCGGGAGCTTCCTGAAATAGGTTTCCATGGCCGAGCAGCCGCACACAAGCCTATGATCACCATGCGTAATGCCAAGCGTCAGCTGGAGTGGTGTAAAGCTCGCCACCATTGGACTCTGGAGCAGTGGAAATGTGTACTCTGGAGTGATGAATCATGCTTAACTATCTGGCAGTCCTATGGATGAATCTGGGTTTGGCGGATGCCGGGAGAATGCTTCCTGCCCCAATGCATAGTGCCAACTTTAAAGTTTAGTGGAGGAGGAATAATGGTCTGGGGCTGTTTTTCATGGTTCGGGCTAGGCCCCGTAGTTCCAGTGAAGGGAAATCTTAACGCTACAGCATACAATGACATTCTAGACGATTCTGTGCTTCAAACTTTGTGGCGACAGTTTGGGGAAGGCCCTTTCCTGTTTCAGCATGACAAAGCGTCCATAAAGCGAGTGCATAAAGCGAAGTCCACACAGAAATGTTTTTTCGAGATCGGTGTGGAAAAACTTGACTGGGATGTACAGAGTCCTGACCTTAATCCCATCGAACACCTTTGGGAGGAATTGGAACGCCGACTGCGAACCAGGCCTAATCGCCCAACATCAGTGCCCGACCTCACTAATGCTCTTGTGGCTGAATTGAAGCAAGTCCCCGCAGTTCCAACATCTAGTGGAGAGCCTTCCCAGAAGAGTGGAGGCTGTTATAGCAGCAAAGTGGGGACCAACTCCATATTAATGCCCAGAATTTTGGAATGAGATGTTCAACAAGCAGGTGTCCACATACTTTTGGTCATGTAGTGTATGTCGTATAAGCCACAACATACTTGCTGTGTGTGGCGGATAGAATACCAGTAGTCTGTCTGGAGGCTCTAAGTTTCAAGTGTCACATTTTCATACAGTGTCAACATAGAATCAGGTAACATCAGGTTTGTTTTGTTTCAATGATGATCAGAGAGGAACGATGAAGGGAGGGTCTATGGCTCTGAGCTCAACAGACTTATTGTAACAGTACAGTATATCCTCCATGCTCAGCCACTAACACCTTTATTTGATTAAGGCTGACTGTCTTTTGGAATTATGCAGCAGACGCAACCACCTGAGTACTCTTACACTCAGACAGGTGAGAGCAGGGCAGCTAGTCTGCCTCTGGTGCTAATGCTATGTATCTACAGTTCAGGTTTATGATGTTCAGACAGTAATATGTGAGAGCAGGCCACAGTCGGGGATTTCCAGGAATGTTTTGTTCCCGTTGTTGCCTGCCAGCTGGGTTGTTGTTTCGGGAAAGTTAGCTTACCTGTTCTCACAGCTATTCACTTCCTCATGGTTACTCATTTAATTTCCTCTTTTCAGTGTTCCGTATGTAGGCTGTGCTGTTTTTAGCTCTAGGCTTACTCCTGTGTGTGCGCATCTGTGTATGCAATTTTTATGATATTTTTCCACATCTGTCTCAAGGATGTTTCTGAGTGTAAATGCTTGGTTCTGTAGTACTGTTCATGAAACACAATGTGTTAGCACCTGTTACTCCTGTATGTAAATCATGTTTATCAAATGTCAAACTAGAAGTCCTAAACCAATGAACAGGACACTGTGTGATCCAGCTGAGGTAATCGGTTTAAGTGCTAGGGCATGGCATTTTCATGGCAACATTTGTATCTATTGTAGGAAAAGTCTGAAGTTTACTGTTAACTTGAAACTGGCTCTGCTGGATTTCTTTCTTCTCCAATGACGTGTTTCCTTGCCAGAAARATGTAGCCTGTTGGTTCTGTGGGTCAACCTTTTATGTAACAGATTCACATAATTGATATTGATTGCGTACTATGTAATTGACTCACAGAGTACTTAAGTGGATGGATGCACCTTTCTCCTCTTAATGAGATAGCAGATTGCCAAATGGTATTTTGGTTTGTCAGGCCAGGCTTCTGTTTCTATGCTAGCCAGAGGGCGTTGGAGACTAGAGTCCAGTCCAGACTACAGTTTCCTTGTGAGATAATGGCCATCCCCACCAAGAGACCGGCTCAGGCCACCAGGGCTGACAGAAAACGGGAATGTAGCGAAAGCTATGGATCGATATATACACCGTACACCCCAGCTCACCTTATTTCTAGGGCTGTTTCCATAGCGCCTGTGCTATGCTGCTCAGTCATTAGAGACAGGATATTGTTCTTTAGGGATACAAATACAACGCTGGGGGTGTTTTGTGTCCACTGCTAGAGCTTAGCCTATGTAATGTTTAAGAGCCTACATGGGATTGTCGCATTGAACTGATGGCTTATGTTTACACTAACTGTGATGGTGTTGTCTTTGATTGTGTTGTCTCTCACTGTTTCCGCAACAGGGTGCTCCAGAAAGTGACATAGAGGAGAGCCTTAATGTTTCTGTGCTTGAATTTTTTTATTTATTATATGTTTCACCTTTATTTAACCAAGTATTTAACCACATGGGATAAACAAACATACAGTCAATAACACAATAGAAAAATATATATACAGTCTGTGCAAATGTAGTAAGATTAGGGAGGTAAGGCCATGGTGGCGAAATAATTACAATTCAGCAATTGAACACTGGAGTGATAGATGTGCAGAAGATAGATGTGCAGAAGATGAATGTGCAAGTAGAGATACTGGGGTGCAAAGGAGCAAAAAAATAAATGACAACATGGGGATGAGGTAGTTGGGTGGGCTGTGTACAGGTGCAATGATCGGTAAGCTGCTCTGACAGCTGACGCTTAAAGTTAGTGAGGGAGATATGACTCCAGCTTCAGTGATTTTTGCAATTCGTTCCAGTCATTGGCAGCAGAGAACTGGAAGGAAAGGCGGCCAAAGAAGGAGTTGGCTTTGGGAATAACAAGTGAAACCTGCTGCAGCGCGTGCTACGGGTGGGTGCTGCTATGGTGACCAGTGAGCTGAGATAAGGCGGAGTTTTACCTAGCAAAGACTTATAGATGACCTGGAGCCAGTGGGTTTGGAGACGAATATGAAGCGAGGGCCAGCCAACGAGAGCATACAGGTCGCAGTGGTGGGTAGTACATGGGGTTTTGGTGACAAAATAGATGGCACTGTGATAGACTACATCCAATTTGCTGAGTAGAGTGTTGGAGGCTATTTTGTAAATGACATCGCCGAAGACAAGGATGGGGAGGATAGTCAGTTTTACGAGGGTATGCTAGGCAATATGAGTGAAGGATGCTTTGTTGCGATATAGGAAGCCGATTCGATATATAATTTTGTATTGGAGATGCTTAATGTGAGTCTGGAAGTAGAGTTTACAGTCTAACCAGACACCTAGGTATTTGTAGTTGTCCACATATTCTAAGTCAGAAACTGTCCAGAGTAGTGATGCCAGACGTGCGGGCGGGTGCAGGCAGCGATCGGTTGAAGAGCATGCATTTAGTTTTACTTGCATTTAAGAGCAGTTGGAGGCCACTGAAGGAGTGTTGTATGGCATTGAAGCTCGTCTGGAGGGTTGTTAACACAGTGTCCAAAGAAGGGCCAGAAGAATACAGAATGGTGTCCTCTGCATAGAGATGGATCAGAGAATCACCAGCAGCAAGAGCGACATCATGGATGTATACAGAGAAAAGAGTCGGCCCGAGAATTGAACCCTGTGGCACCCCCATAGACTGCCAGAGGTCCGGACAACAGGCCCTCCGACTTGACACACTGAACTCTATCTGAGAAGTAGTTGGTGAACCAGGCGAGGCAGTCATTTGAGAAACCAAGGCTGTTGAGTCTGTCGATAAGAATGCGGTGATTGACAGAGTCGAAAGCCTTGGCCAGGTCGATGAAGACGGCTGCACAGTATTGTCGTTTATCGATGGCGGTTATGATATCGTTTAGGAGCTTGAGCGTGGCTGAGGTGCACCCATGACCCGCTCGGAAACCAGATTGCATAGCGGAGAAGGTACAGTTGGTTTAGAAATGGTCGGTGATCTGTTTGTTACCTTGTCTTTCGAAGACTTTAGAGAGGCAGGGTATGATAGATATAGGTCTGTAACAGTTTGGGTCTAGAGTGTCTCCCCCTTTGAAGAGGGGATGACCGCGGCAGCTTTCCTATCTTTAGGGATCTCGGACGATACGAAAGAAAGGTTGAACAGGCTAGTAATAGGGGTTGCAATAATTGCGGCGGATAATTTTAGAGAAAGAGGGTCCAGATTGTCTAGCCCTGCTGATTTGTAGGGGTCCAGAATTTGCAGCTCTTTCGGAACATCAGCTATCTGGATTTGGGTGAAGGAGAAATGCAGGAGGCTTGGGCAAGATGCTGTGGGGTTGCAGAGCTGTTGACCGGGTTAAGGGTAGCCAGGTGGAAAGCATGGCCAGCCGTAGAAAAATGGTTGAATGAAGCCTCAAAGCAAACTCATCTGGTTGCCATGGAGACACTCAGTTAGGCATTACTCCATCCTACCCCTGCTTTTGGAGTGTCTTTTAGAAAGTAATGGGAAAAATAATAAATGCAGTAGAATACATGGTGTGTTCTGTGTAGTGCTTATTTTCCAGCGTTGTTTTCCAAAGCCTGTTTGTCCCTGTGCTGCAGGAGCCTGTTCATTCCCATCTCACTCCACAAACAATGGGAAGCTCAAATGGAACATTAGTTAATCAATCAATCAAATGTATTTATAAAACCCTTTTTACATCAGCCAATGTCACAAAGTGCTGTACAGAAACCCAGCCTAAAACCCCAAACAGCAAGCAATGCAGATGTAGAAGCATGGTGGCTCGGAAAATCTCCCTAGAAAGGCCGGAACCTAGGAAGAAWCCGAGAGAGGAACCAAGCTCTGAGGGGTGGGCAGTCCTTTTCTGGTTGTGCCGTGTGGAGATTATAGATGTTCAAACGTTCATAGATGACCAGCAGGGTCAGATAATAATAATCACAGTGGTTGTAGAGGGTGCAACAGGTCAGCACCTCAGGAGAAAATGTCAGTTGGCTTTTCATAGCCGATCATTCAGAGTTAGAGACAGCAGGTGCGGTAGAGAGAGAGTCCTAAAAAGCAGGTCTGGGACATGGTAGCTCAATACATAGTGAATGAAACCATTATACATTTATTAGACAATCACTGTGTCGCTGTCTTTCTACTGATCTCTATCTCTCTATTAATGGATTTTTTAATGCTGTTTTCACGGTGGAGTGGGTCTATGGGTTCTTTAATTTGTGTATCTATGATGCGGAACGATAGAGAGAGCTCAAAGTGAAGTCGGTGTGCGATTGATCAAAAAGAGTCTTGGTTTAATATTTTTAAATAAATGTAAAAAATTGTCTACTCATTCTTTTATATTTGTTTTATAAAAGTACTATATGACTGTAAGCAGTTTATACAAGTACATGTTTGCATTCACTGTGGCCACGTAAGAGCCGAAGAGATGTGAAGGTGATTGGTCTGCTCATTACAGTAATAGTGTTGTCTTCATTTGGTACATCGCCTTTAGTGTTAGTGGTTTCGAATATTTTTGTTTGCACCTGGGCTCACTCTTACTGCACCTTTACTGAGGGCAGTGCACTTTTGATAAGTATCTCTTCTCTCATCTTCCTTTTGAAGTGCCGCAAATGCAAATGAGATGAAGAAATTATGAGCAATGGTTGCTTTCAAGTGAGATGCTCTTTTATTGTCAGCAAGCTGTATTTGCATCCTTTTCAATGGCAAATTAAGGATGGAAGGCATCACGACATCTGACATGATGCATAGGCCTAATCAAAGACCAAGGGATCAGTGAACAGCCAGACAGCGCTTAACCCTAGTTTCTGTTATAATTATTTCAATTTCATGGAGGTGACTCAATACATAGGGAATGAAACCATTATACATTTGTTAGACAATCACTGTGTCGCTTTCTTTCTACTGATCTGTCGCTCTATTAAACTGTGAGTCTGTATTGAATGAGAGTTGATATGACCCCCTCTCCTTTATTGCCTCTCTCCTGTTTCTCCAGTGAGATCAACTGTTTGGACCTGGGCCTCATTGTGGAGGTGTGGAACAAAGGCCTTATCTGGGACACCATKCTGGGGACTGCCTGGATCCCCCTCAAGAGCATCCGCCAGTCAGAGGAGGTGAGAGGGGCAGATGATACACTCATACAACGTTACACACCACCAACACAACTGGCCAAAACATTTAGAGCACACACATCCAGCTCCGATGTTGAAAACCAACATTTACAACACACAGTTCAGATTTTATATAAAACATGTACAGAGTAGTTTGGGCACTGGTTCACCTCCCAGTTAGTTTCATCTGGTCTCTTTGTCTATGACCTCTGACCTAGCCCTTTCTCTTCCCTCAGGAGGGCTCAGGGGACTGGACCTTCCTGGATGCTGAGGTTTTGATGAAGGCTGATGAGATCTACGGCACCAAGAACTCAACACACCACCAGGTTCTTCTGGACTCGCGCTTTGAGCTGCCCTTCGGTAAAATGTTATATTGATCACAATGTTTCTGTTGGGCACTTAGCTTCCCATAGGGTATCTATTTTATATCATATGTTATCTCTTTAAATGTTTTTGTTGATTCTGTACTATATACCAGGGTCCATTGTCCATCAAACTGTGTCTACACTTACAGTAGCTACAGTTGGTATGATGTATGATGCTGAAATGTTATGGGTCTGTTTTTGTAGATGGAACATGTGTAGGGCACAGTAATGATTATACAGTAGTAGCCTTCTCCAGGGACCTGTGCTTTAACATACGCCACCACACCTGATATTGATTGGTTGAAATACCAGCAGGTTGCGTAGTGAGCCTTTTGGATGCAGCCGCTCTCATCTCTTCACTGAGGGAGAACAGTTATGTAATTTACGGATCACTTTCTACATCGCTGTCCCTTAACTTTGCCTGTATTGGTGTCGGTGTGCATCAAATCACATTTTATTTGTCACATGCTCTGAATACAACAGGTGTAGACCTTACCGTGAAATGCTTACTTACATGCCCTTAACCAACAATGCAGTGTAAGAAAATATTTACTAAATAAACGAAAGTACACACGAAAGTACACCTGGCGACCGCTGACACCTTCGCCTCCCGAGTCAGTACGGGAGTTGTAGCGATGGGACAAGACTGTAACCACAAATTGGGGAGATTTTTTAAAACTTTTATATCAAATGAATTAATCAATCAATCAAAAACTGTGCTTGGCCACACAGTCGTGGGTGAACAGGGAGTACAGGAGGGGACTAAACACATGCCCCTAAGATCAATAAGTTAAAAGTGTTTGTCTGTGAGAGGGACTAGAGCAGCTTTCAGGTGTTTAAGGGCAGGCCTTTGAAGGTAGCAGTAGGGATGGGAGGCTGTGTGTTTGTCTGGGTTCTGTGTACCACTGATCCCATTCATTCACCAGGACAGGGGTTTGGTTTCATCTGCCTTTGAACCTCTGGCGTTTGTGTTCAGCTCTCTTTAAAGTCCAAGGTTTTCCCATTGAATAAAAAAAWATATATTGCTGTAAATGAATATAGGGGAATGATAATAAATGAATATAGGGTAAATGTTAAATGAATATAGGGGAAACACTTTAATGTCCAGTGTCTCTCTGTAAAGGATCATGGGACATCAGGTCACAGGGAGGGAGAGGGGGTCTGCTCTAACAGACCAGTGGTTTGGTAGGAGGCATCAATGTATAATATACCTGTCTGCACATTATTGTCTGTTGTTAGGCTGGTAATGTCGTCAAGTTAAGTTTTGCACAGTTTTGCAGTCTCTAGAAGTCTAGTGCTCTGCACTTATGTCACTGAAGTTCTGTCCCTGTCAGTACTAACGTCATTGTCTTGTGCTCTTCTGGGTTTTCATTTGCATCTGTCATGACAAACATTACTACAGTGGAGCCCTGTCATTCATGGTCCCTGTTCCCCAACAGTACAGTTTCAGGGCATAGCCAACTATTTTTAATGTCTCTTTCCTAAGTGGTTCATTATATATTTAAAAGGACCATGAATATATAATAGCAGCATGGTGTATGTTGGAGAGTGGATGGTTTAGGATGGTATGGGGTAGGGCAGGATGCAGCTCACCAGTCATCCCACTCTGTGTGTGTGCACCCCTCTTTATCAGACATCCCAGATGACGAGGCGCAGTACTGGACCGGCAAGCTGGATCGCATCAACACTATGAGGATCTATGATGAGGTAAGGCCTACCCTACATGCTAAGGCGCTATTTCACCAGGAATATATGTCAAAAATGTAGTAACAAATTCTACCTATTTATATTTCAAGCAGTTAGAGGTAAAGTATTTTCGAAAATACCCTCTCTATGTTTACCTATTGTAAAGTTCCCAGTACAATGCGGTTGAATGTTCTGTAACCTTATCTCCAGATTACACTTGGCTCTCTGCATTCACTAGCATACAGTAAAATACATGGAAATGGAAGATAGGATTATTAACCCTGTTGTCATATGCAAAAGCGAGGTGAGGAAAATGTCATGTCACAGAAAACTCTGGTTAGGTACAGTATTGACATGAGCGTGTGTTTATCACTGTGTGCTCTGAAGTGATAGCGTAGATGGTAGGTCTAACTATTGCATGCATCGGCATTGAAGTCATGGTGGTGATGACAATATTATGACAAATGCAGGAGTTTGAGATTGGTGATGATGATGATGATTTGTTTTTGTGGATTATGATGGTCAAAGGTCACAATTCTTGTTTTCTCCTTTCCTCTCTCTGGTACCCTCTGCAGGATGAGGTCCAGAGACGCCTCATGCCTCCTGCTGCCTCCCAATGCTGTGAGTGGGACTGACTTCCACTAGATGGAGCTCTCTCATCAGCCTTGTCTCCCTCTGTCTTCCATTAGTTTGGGCTTTTTATGTTATTTATTTCCTTGTCCTATTCCTGAGTTATGTGTAAATCTCCTAGCCCAGAGTTGACATCAAGTAAGCCTTTTTATCCAATCTTAATTTTCCAGAACAGTCACTACTTATCCAAAGTTATGAAGAATGTCAACACAGGGATGCCACGTTCATGCATGTCTGCTAGTGGTGTCTGTTTGTCCACTGTGTATGTTATGGTCATAATTCCCCCTCCCAAGTCAGGCACAGTTTTTGCATACTCTCCACTACCTCTCACTTTACTTCTCCGCCAACACCCTCACCAGGCAACTTTTTCGGATGGACTGACACACTGAGTATGTAATACACAGTCTTTTTCTGATGAATTCTAAACCTTCCCAAASCTTCACTTTGGCCAATCCTCAATGCTTTGTGCATGTTTCCCAGCACCAACAATAGTCGCTACAGCCAGGGGAAATATCCCCCAGCCCCACTTCATCGCACGATCTGAGTTTCATCATCTATATCAATTTCCCCACAGGACATGGAAACACAAATATGGTTATTATTACTACCTCCATGTAAACATAACTGGACAATAGCAGTTAGGCCTAGATCTATGTTTTTGTAGTCAGCGGGTGACCTTGATAAAGCATAGTGGCAGTTGTTGACTTCCTGAACAGATGTCTGTGAGATGCAACCGCATCATCACACAGACAGGGGGCACTGTTTGCCAGCCTGTGTTCAGGTGTCACCTTGACAACTTGTTTTCCCCTCTGATTTTTAGAGATATCAATACATCAGTTTGTCCTGATCTATCTATCTCACATATCAGTCTGGAGCGATAAGGCCTATGTCCCCTTAAGCAAGCCACTCAGCTCAGGGTCAGCACTGCAATCCAAAGGACCTGTCTGATGCCAAAATTGAGTCTGGGTCACTAAGGAGAGAGAATTCCCTTATGTCAACATAGCAATTGCGTTACTTAACRCAGTCATTTTGGAATATCACTTTTTGTCTGGAGTGTCCATTTTTGGCTGTATTTAAAGCAGGAATCCTTCATTGAAACAAAGTGGTCACCCGCCTGTGTTTTGGAAAAAGCTGAGGAATGGGGCTAGAGAAATGTAACCACTCAAATTCATAGACAGAGTTATGTATTTCTAAAAAATGTAAAAAATAGGAAACGGTCACCTTTATTTAACTAGGCAAGTCAGTTAAGAACAAATTCTTATTTACAATGACGTATGCAAGGACTGACCGTCCATGATATCAAAATGATAGTTTTAACCATGTTTTGAGGATATGCTTTGTTTGTTTACAAACATTTGAGTATAACAAGCTTATGTTGGGTTCTGATGTGGTATGACAGTTAATCTAAGCTCAGGAGGCATTTATAAGTTACAGTGCCTTCAGAAAGTATTCAGACCTCTTGACTTTTCCACATTTTGTTACAGCCTTGTTTTAAAATGGAAAAAATAGAAAATAATCCTCAGCAATCTACACATAATACCCCATAATGACAAAGCGAAAACAGGTTTTTAGAATTTTTGCAAATTTATCAACAACAAAAAAACATACTTTATTTACATAAATATTCAGGCCCTTTGCTATGAGACTCAAAATTGAGCTCAAGTGTATTCTGTTTCCATTGATCATCCTTGATGTTTCTACATCTCGATTAGAGTCCACCTGTGGTGAATTCAATTGATTGAACATGATTTGCAAAGGCACACCTGACTATATAATGTCCTACAGTTGACAGTGCATGTCAGAGCAAAAACATGCCATGAAGTTGAAGGAATTGTCTGTAGAGCGCCGAGACAGAATTGTGTCGAGGCACAGATCGGGGGAAGGGTAACAAAAAAAATTCTGCAGCATTTCATGTCCCCCCGCCCGGTGGCCTCCATCATTCTTAAATGGAATAAGTTTGGAACCACCAAGACTTCCTAGATCTGGCCGCCCAGCCAAACTGAGCAATCGGGGGAGAAGGACCTTGGTCAGGGAGGTGACCAAGAACCCGATGGTCACTCTGACAGAGCTCTAGAGTTCCTCTGTGGAGATTGGAGAACCTTCCAGAAGGACAACCATCTCTGCAGCACTCCACCAATCATGTATTTATGGTAGAGTGGCCAGAAGGAAGCCACTCCTCAGTAAAAGGCACATGACAGCCTGCTTGGAGTTTGCCAAAAGGCACCTAAAGGACTCTCAGACCATGAGAAAAGAGATTCTCTGGTCTGATGAAACCAAGAATGAACTCTTTGGCCTGAATGCCAAGCGTCACATCTGGAGGAAACCTGGCACCATCCCTACGGTGAAGCATGGTGGTGGCAGCATCATGTTGTGGGGATGTTTTTCAGCGGCAGGGACTGGGAGTCTAGTCAGGATCGAGGGAAAGATGAACAGAGCAAAGTACAGAGAGATCCTTGATGAAAACTTGCTCTCAGGACCTCAGACTGGGGCAAAGGTTCACCTTCCAACAGGTCAACGACCCTAAGCACACTGCCAAGACACCGCAGGAGTGGCTTCGGGACAAGTCTGAATGTCCTTGAGTGGCCCAGTCAGAGCCCGGAATTGAACCTGATCGAACATCTCTGGAGAGACCTGAAAATAGCTGTGCAGCAACGCTCCCCATCCAACCTGACAGAGCTTGAGAGGATCTGCAGAGAAGAATCGGAGAAACTCCCCAAATACAGTTGTGCCAAGCTTGTATCGTCATACCCAAGAATATTCGAAGCTGTAATCGCTGCCAAAGGTGCTTCAACAAAGTACTAAGTAAAGGTCTGAATACTCATGTAAATGTAATATTTCAGTGTTTTTTTATTTGTAATAAATTAGCTAACTTTTTTAAAAACTGTTTTTACTTAGTCACCACCCCCAACCCCCCCCAATCAATGTAATACTTTTTAGAATAAGGCTGTAACGTAACAAAATGTGGAAAAAGTCAAGGGTTCAGAATACTTTTCGAATGCACTAACTTATATAATTAAAAATGGATGTAGCAACTAAGGGTTCTATATTTAATGGCCTATATATTCAGTTGCATCACTTTCCCCTTCTCACTGAAGTTTATTTTCTGGTTGGCTTGCATTCAAAGTGCATGACCCGTGTCCTCCTTACCTCCCTCTTACCTGATCATTCCTGACCTCAGTGTATAGAATGGAGATTCTGTAGTCATTTTAGCAGTTTGAGGATGTAGAGGCCTCTAGACGTTCTGTGTTGTGAAGCTTGTCCTGTTGTCCCTCTACAGCCCTAGATGACCATGACAGTGCAGTGGACGACCGGGACAGTGACTACCGCAGTGAGACCAGCATCAGCTTGCCCCCGCGCTACCATACTACGGCCCAGCCCAACTCCTCCATGCACCAGTACCCCATGGGCCCCCAGCTCCAGAACCACCTGGACTCTTGCACAGACTCCATGCACAGCTTTGACATGGACTACAGAGACCACCGCGGGAGCAGGTAGAGTTTCTGAATAACACACACAAACATACAGGACATGCCCCTACACAGAATACAAAGACACATGCACAATACAAATTCAGCCATAAAAGATGGCACACCTATTCACGTATACTACAGTCATACATATTGACACAAAGTGAAGAAGAGTTAAGACATGAATAGAGTTTTTGAAGTGCAGTATCAGTCATTTATTTTCTGTTGGTTAGTTCTGATGGCTTGATTTTCACGTCAAACTATTAAATGATTATATTGCAAATAGACCCAGTTAACTGAGGGCCTGAGGCTTAGCTCTTTTGTTTATTGGAGGGTGTCCCTCTTTCAGATGATTTGGGGTCATCCATCCTCCTGGTACAGAATCAAGCATCAGAATACAAGCACATTTCTCAAGTAAGGTTGGCAGCTTTAAATCTAGTCAGGTTATGTTTATTTGTCACTGACACATCCTTTAACACAGCATAAGAAGGAGGTTAGCAATTTCACCTGCTTGAATATATCAATAGTTCCCCCTAGGGAGTGATTCTTCAATCTAATAATGTTGTGGGCAACCGTGCAAGTTAACCCAATAGATATTGAATCTTTGGTGTTTTGTATATAATTGGATCTAGTATAGAATTTGTATAGAATTTTTATCTAGTTAATATATATCTGTAAACATGCAGTGCCTTCAGAAAGTATACCCCTTGACTTATTCCAACAATGTGTTGTTTCAGCCTAAATTCCAAATTAATTACATAGATTTTTTTTCTCATCCATCTACACGCAATAATGCATAATGACAAAGTGAAAACAAGTTTTCCGAAATGTATTGAAAATTAAGTATAGATGTATATATCTCATTTACATAAGTATACACAACCCTGAGTTAATACAGTGGGGCAAAAAAGTATTTAGTCAGCCACCAATTGTGCAAGTTCTCCCACTTAAAAAGATGAGAGAGGCCTGTAATTTTCATCATAGGTACACTTCAACTATGACAGACAAAATGAGAAAAAAGAATCCAGAAAATCACATTGTAGGATTTTTAATGAATTTATTTGCAAATTTTGGTGGAAAATAAGTATTTGGTCACCTACAAACAAGAAGATTTCTGGCTCTCACAGACCTGTAACTTCTTCTTTAAGAGGCTCCTCTGTCCTCCTCGTTACTGTATTAATGGCACCTGTTTGAACTTGTTATCAGTATAAAGACACTGTCCACAACAGTCACACTCCAAACTCCACTATGGCCAAGACCAAAGAGCTGTCAAAGGAACACCAGAAACAAAATTGTAGACCTGCACCAGGCTGGGAAGACTGAATCTGCAATAGGTAAGCAGCTTGGTTTGAAGAAATCAACTGTGGGAGCAATTATTAGGAAATGGAAGACATACAAGACATACAATCTCCTCGATCTGGGGTCTCACGCAAGATCTCACCCCGTGGGGTCAAAATGATCACAAGAACGGTGAGCAAAATCCAGAACCACACGGGGGACCTAGTGAATGACCTGCAGAGAGCTGGGACAAAAGTAACAAAGCCTACCATCAGTAACACACTACGCGCCAGGGACTCAAATCCTGCAGTGCAGTGCCAGCAGTGTCCCTGCTTAAGCAGTACATGTCCAGGCCATCTGAAGTTTGCTAGAGAGCATTTGGATGATCCAGAAGAAGATTGGTAGAATGTCATATGGTCAGATGAAACCAAAATAAACTTTTGGTAAAACTCAACTCGTCGTGTTGGAGGACAAAGAATGCTGAGTTGCATCCAAGAACACCAATACTACTGTGAAGCATGGGGGGTGAAACATCATGCTTTGGGGCTGTTTTTCTGCAAAGGGACCAGGACTGATCCGTGTAAAGGAAAGAATGAATGGGGCATGTATCGTGAGATTTTGAGTGAAAACCTCCTTCCATCAGCAAGGGCATTGAAGATAAACGTGGCTGGGTTTTCAGCATGACAATGATCAACCACCGCGGGCAACGAAGGAGTGGCTTCGTAAGAAGCATTTCAAGGTCCTGGAGTGGCCTAGCCAGTCTCCAGATCTCAACCCCATAGAAAATCTTTGGGGGGAGTTGAAAGTCCGTGTTGCCCAGCAACAGCCCCAAAACATCACTGCTCTAGAGGAGATCTGCATGGAGGAATGGGCCAAAATACCAGCAACAGTGTGTGAAAACCTTGTGAAGACTTACAGAAAACATTTGACCTCTGTCATTGCCAACAAAGAGTATATAACAAAGTATTGAGATAAACTTTTGTTATTGACCAAATACTTATTTTCCACCATAATTTACAAATAAATTCATTAAAAATCCTACAATGTGATTTTCTGGATTTTCTTTCTTTCTCATTTTGTCTGTCATAGTTAAAGTGTACCTATGATGAAAATTACAGGCCTCTCTCATATTTTTAAGTGGGAGAACTTGCACAATTGGTGGCTGACTAAATACTTTTTTGCCCCACTGTACATGTTAGAATCACCTATGGCAGCGATTATAGCTGTGGGGCTTTCTGGGTCTCTAAGTGCTTTGCACACCTGGATTGTACAATATTTGCACATTATTCTTTCAAAAATCTTCAAGCTCTGTCGAATTGGTTGTTGATCATTGCTAGACTACCATTTTCAAGTATTGCCATAGATTTTCAAGCAGATTTAAGTCCAAACTCTAACTTGGCCACTCAGGAACATTCACTGTCTTCTTGTTAAGTAACTCCACTGTAGATTTGGCCTTGTGTTTTAGGTTGTCTTGCTGAAAGGTGAATTCATCTCCCAGTGTCTGTTGGACAGCAGACTGAACCAGCTTTTCCTCCAGGATTTTGACTGTGCTTAGCTCCATTCCATTTATTTTTTGTCCTGAATAACTCCACAGTCCTTAACAATTACAAGCATGCCCATAACATGATACAGCCACGACTATGCTTGAAAATATGGAGAGTGATACTCAGTAATGTGTTTTATTGGATTTGCCCCAAACATACAGTGCATTCAGAAAGTATTCAGACCCCTTGACTTTTTCCCCATTTGTTACGTTACAGCCTTATTCTAAAATGGATTAAATAGTTTTTTCCCTCATCAATCTACAGACAATACGCCATTTTTAGATTTTTKGAAATGTTTGCAAATGTATTAAAAATATAGTATTCAGACCCTTTACTCAGTTCTTTGTTGAAGCACCTTTGGTAGCGATTACAGCCTCATGTCTTCTTGGGTATGACGCTACAAGCTTGGCACACCTGTATTTGGGGAGTTTCTCCCATCCTCTCAARCTCTGTCAGATTGGATGGGGAGCATCGCTGCACAGCTATTTTCACGTCTCTCCAGAAATGTTCGATTGAGTTCATGTCCGGGCTCTGGCTGGGCCACTCAAGGACATTGAGACTTGTCCCGAAGCCACTCCTGCGTTATCTTGGTTGTTGTGCTGTTGAAAGGTGAACCTTCGCCCCAGTCTGAGGTCCTGAGCGCTCTGGAGCAGGTTTTCATCAAGGATCTCTCTGTACTTTGCTCTGTTCATCTTTCCCTCGATCCTGACTAGTCTCTCAGTGCCTGCTGYTGAAAAACATCCCCACAGCATGATGCTGCCACCACCATGCTTCACCGTAGGGATGGTGCCAGGTTCCTTCCAGACGTGACGCTTGGCATTCAAGCCAAAGAGTTCAATCTTGGTTTCGGCAGACTAGAGAATCTTGTTTCTCATGCTCTAAGAGTGCTTTAGGTGCCTTTTGGCAAACTCCAAGCTGGCTGTCATGTGCCTTTTACTGAGGAGTGGATTCCGTCTGGCCACTCTCCTTCTGGAAGGTTCTCCCATCTCCACAGAGGAACTCTGGAGCTCTGTCAGAGTGACCATCGGGTTCTTGGTCACCTCCCTGACCAAGGCCCTTATCCCCTGATTGTTCAGTTTGGCTGGGCGGCCAGCTATAGGAAGAGTCTTGGTAGTTCCAAACTTCTTCCATTTAAGAGTGATGGCAGCCCCTGTCTTCTTTTGGACCTTCAATGCTGCAGAACGTTTTTGGTACCCTTCCCCAGATCTGTACCTCAACACAATCCTGTCTCAGAGCTCTACGGACAATTCCTTCAACCTCATAGCTTGGTTTTTGCCAAAGGTGGATTACCTTTCTAACCAAAGGTGGATTACAATCAAGTTGTAGAAACATCTCATGGATGATTGATGGAAACAGGATGCACCTGACCTCAATTTCGAGTCCCATAGCAAAGAGTCTGAATACTTACGTAAATATGATATTTGTTTTTTTTTATATATAAATTGTATTATTTTTTTAAATACATTTTAGAAAAATTCTGTAACGTAACAAAATGTGGACAAAGAGAAGGGGTCTGAGTACTTTATGAATGCACTGTAACACTTTGTATTCAGGAAAAAGGTAAAAATCTGTCATTCTGCCCCTGAGGCAAGGTAGTAACCCCCTGTTCCCCGGGCGCCGAAGATGATTGTCGATTAAGGCACCCCCCCCCCCCCACCCGCACCACTCTCTGATTGAGGGGTTAAATGTGGAAGACACATTTCAGTTGAATACATTGTTGGACAACTGACTAGGTATCCCTCTTTCCCTATGTTGTGTGTAGGCCAGTGACAAGAAATCTTCATTTCATCTATTATAAATTTAGGCTGTAAAATAACAAAATGTGGATAAAGTTGTGGGGTGTGAATACTTTCTGAAGGCACTGTAGTTAAGAAGGAACACATTTGGTCTTTAACCAAAATGGTCAAATTGTCAAAATTGTCCAACTGCTTGGAAGTTTTCCAGGATGAAACACAAATAATTAGCCAACTCCCATCCTGTATCCAGTGTAGAATGGTTATTTGCACTCTTACTTGTGTGACTTGCTGTGGAAAACATGTGGCTCAGTGAGATTGTGGTAAATGTCCGTCTGTGTGGACAGATAGAAAGCTGATCCGGATAATTCCATAATATCTGAAAAGAAAAGTGGGATTACAGCCAGGAAGTTTTTTTCCTTCAGACGTATTGTTTTACGAAACTTCTTTGGTAGTTTTAATGAAACTGAGCTTAGATTAGCCTGCTGTGGTCACACATGGGTCTTTGGGACCCTGGTGTTGGTTTAGTAATAGAAATTGCCCTCCTCTACCATGTCTCTATATGGCCTGTAAAACTACTTTGGACAGAGATGATTCAGGTTGGATTTGATGTTGTTGTTGATAATCCCCCAGAATGAGGAGGTGAATTTCGGTCATCACACACATAATGCACTTATATCAAACAATCTTAATAACACTCTTACCAATATACACATAAACACAAATTCACCACATTKTTATCATATGTATGTATTTAATGCTTATTGTCTCTGTCACATTGTCTTTATCTTGCTTTTTTTGTCCTGTTATAATATGCAATCTTTGTATTGTTTTATTTTCTGCTATTGTTTCCTCTCATATTCCATTTTACCTCTACCTTAATAAATTAACCTAAACTAGAGCCATAAACCATAAAGGAAGGGTCAGGATCATCCCTGTAGATTATGGCATGGGTGCGAAGGATTAGGAGAGCAAGTACAAAGTGCAGGGGAGAAATCAGCTGAGTGAGTTACTGGACAAGGAAGAGAATCGTTGGCCTGAGGACGATGTTATCCTCCGCATGGGGAGAGCTCTCACTGAGCCATCAGGCAGCTCACTCTCCCAAAGCACACAACGCAGTGGCATCCTACCTGGCACCTACCCAGCGGGCTATGACACTATCGATCGGCGGTGGATGAAAAAGAATTGGGATCCAGGATGACTGGCCACATTGGAGGCAGAGAAACTCACAGATGAGCCTTTCCCCCCTAATCTTGCACTCCTCCGCCAGAAGAGAGGGGAGCTGGTGCTGCAGCAGGTGTTAAAGATCGAGGAGGAGCAGATGACACCGTGCCTCAAGCCATACAAGAACAGACTTCTTTACAAGACTAGGATGTGCGCCAAAAACATGCTGAGGGACACCTTGGAGAACTACATGGTGTATCAGGAGGATGAAGCTGCCAGAATGAGGACAGGTTTAGGGTACGATTTAGAGGAGGAGCTGCACTACTCCAAGCGATCAGAGGAGGAGCTAGAGGAAATTGCCTCCTTAGCAGAGGCCATTCATTCTGAGAATGGGAGGGGCCATGGCCAAGGCAGACATGCTTCATCCCATGGAAGTTACATAGACAAACATCAGAGTTATCTGGTTAACAAGAGGGGAAAGGTGCAAATGGGAGCGCTGCTTCAGGAGCCCACCCTGTCTCCAGTGGAGGAACCAAGTGACGAGTATATGGATCCCATGGATGAGCTCCAGTGCCTAGTTGAAACAGTATCAGATTACCTGGCTGAAAAAGATTAGGAAATAAGCAAGTATGGGTCCCTTTCCAAGTCAAGCTTATCTTCCCGGGGCAGCGTAAGAATATAATCTACTGGAGAGGACCCAAGGACCCCTAGAGATGTCAAGGCGGAGACCCAGGCAGAGGCTTCACCTAAACCAGGAGTATCTGGAGTGAAAAATGCTATGAGTTCATTACTCAGTTCCTTCACTGACAAGGTTAGCTCAGCCCCAAGCAGCCCAGCTCAGGTTCTGCAGAAACTAAAGAAGTATCACCTGCACCATCTTCTCAATCTGGTATATCCACACTGTTTTCTTTAATTCCAAAATCCACCAGCCCTGCTCCTGTATCTGTTGTATCTCCTACAGTTCACCCCAGCAGAACATTTCCTTCAATTTACCTTCCCAGTCTGATGCCAAGACACAAGTCCACAATCAAGATACACCAGTCATTAGAACAGAGATTCTAAATAGTACAAGTGATAAAGTTCAGGACTCTGCAACGATGCCACAAACACCAGTCACTTTTGCTTTTGAGAAAATTAGTTTTGGTAAACTTTTTTTCAGGTGAAGAGAGAGTGAACTCCACAGAGGGAAAATGACCTCCAGGGAGAAGTGGCTCAAGAGAGGACTCTCAAAATCTTGCAAACTGGGATGAGAAATGTATCCAACTAGGTGAACAGTCAAGGGCTGTGATAGGAGACAGAAGCCTTAATTCAAGAAATACACCCCAGAATAAACGATTTGTTAATGCACAAGGAAAAGTTGTGCATGGGAGACCTGACTCTGACTACCTCTCAGCAATATGTGCCTACAGTGGGTGGGAAGCCCATTAGCCAACTACAACCAGTGAGTTCAGGGTTCTTTAGCCCTTTCAATAAATATTTCAGCTCATTAATTGCACCAGTTAACCCTGTGCTCTCGCAGGGCCCTCCCTGTTGCAGTGTATCCTGTATTTGAGTCAGCACCAGATATTAGCTTAGATAACCCTATGGAGGAGCCATCTTTAGGCAGTAAGCTAAAATGTCAGTTTCGTTCCTCTGATGATGTCTCTTCCCAACAGCCTTCAAAACCAGAAAGAGGGATGTTCTTTGGAGTCATGAAATTTGGTTCTGGTGAGGATGTCCATGCCTCCAACCCCCCAGAAAATCCTAGTCAACAACAGGCCCAGCATCACCAATTGACCCCAGTTCCACATCAGCAGCATATGCAGCAACATCAGAGACCACCTCCAATGCCTCTTGGGCATGCTCCTCCTCAACCTGAACCTCAAGGTTTTTTAACAGGATTTCTTAGATTTGGCTCTGCGGGTGACTTATCTGGGAACCCACCACCATAGCAAGTTCCCCCAAACAGTCAACTTCCTGATCCAGTAATCCTCAACAGTTCCCTTGCCAACCTCTGACACAAGTGCAAGTCCTCATTCTCAGCCGGGGGGGTATTCTCTCAGGGTTTCTGAGGTTTTCATCTGCAGAAAGCCTATCACCTAAGTGTACAACCTCCCCAGGCCCACCAGCAAGGTGCTTTCCCAAGCAATCATCCTAGTCAGCAACAAGCACCAAACCCATCTCAACAAGCACCCCCTCAACAAGGAGGCATTTTCTCTGGGTTGTTTAAATTAAATTCCTCTAATGTTTTGAGCACCCAAACAACTCGTAATCAGCAGAACTTCAACCAACAGAATATGCCAGGAACAAACCGTGGTCCACTGAGGAACCAGGCTTTTCTAGACAACATCCAGGCTTTTCTAGACAACATACAGTTCCAAAACCTGCTCAACAAGGTGGTCTCCTTTCTGGAATTTTTCAATTTGCTTCTGTAGGCAATGCATCTACAGTCGTGGCCAAAAGTTTTGAGAATGACACAAATATTAATTTTCACAAAGTCTGCTGCCTCAGTTTGTATGATGGMAATTTGCATATACTCCAGAATGTTATGAAGAGTGATCAGATGAATTGCAAAGTCCCTCTTTGCCATGCAAATGAACTGAATCCCCCCCATTTCAGCCTTGCCACAAAAGGACCAGCTGACATCATGTCAGTGATTCTCTCGTTAACACAGGTGTGAGTGTTGACGAGGACAAGGCTGGAGATCACTCTGGCATGCTGATTGAGTTCAAATAACAAACTGGAAGCTTCAAAAGGATGGTGGTGCTTGGAATCATTGTTCTTCCTCTGTCAGCCATGGTTACCTGCAAGGAAACACGTGCCGTCATCATTGCTTTGCACAAAAAGGGCTTCACAGGCAAGGATATTGCTGCCAGTAAGATTACACCTAAATCAACCATTTATCRGATCATCAAGAACTTCAAGGAGAGCGGTTCAATTGTTGTGAAGAAGGCTTCAGGGCGCCCAAGAAAGTCCAGCAAGCGCCAGGACCGTCTCCTAAAGTTGATTCAGCTGCAGGATTGGGGCACCACCAATACAGAGCTTGCTCAGGAATGGCAGCAGACAGGTGTGAGTGCATCTGCACGCACAGTGAGGCAAAGACTTATGGAGGATGGCCTGGTGTCAAGAAGGRCAGCAAAGAAGCCACTTCTCAACAAGGAAAACCATCAGGGATAGACTGATATTCTGCAAAAGGTACAGGGATTGGACTGCTGAGGACTTGGGTAAAGTCATTTTCTCTGATGAATCCCCTTTCCGATTGTTTGGGGCATCCGGAAAAAAKCTTGTCCGGAGAAGACAAGGTGAGAGCCTGTGTCATGCCAACAGTAAAGCATCCTGAGAACATTCATGTGTGGGGGTTGCTTATCAGCCAAGGAAATGGGCTCACTCACAATTTTGCTTAAGAACACAGCCATGAATAAAGAATGGTACCAACACATCCTCCGAGAGCAACTTCTCCCAACCATCCAGGACCAGTTTGGTGACGAACAATGCCTTTTCCAGCATGATGGGGCACCTTGCCATAAGGCAAAAGTGATAACTAAGTGGCTCGGGGAACAAAACATTGATATTTTGGGTCCATGGCTAGGAAACTCCCCAGACCTTAATCCCATTGAGAACTTGTAGTCAATCCTCAAGAGGCGGGTGGACAAACAAAAACCCACAAATTCTGACAAACTCCAAGCATTGGTTATGCAAGAATGGGCTGCCATCAGTCAGGRTGTGGCCCAKAAGTTAATTGACAGCATGCCAGGGTGGATTGCAGAGGTCTTGAAAAAGAAGGGTCAACACTGCAAATATTGACTCTTTGCATCAACTTCATGTAATTGTCAATAAAAGCCTTTGACACTTATGAAATGCTTGTAATTATACTTCAGTATTCCATAGTAACATCTGACAAAAATATCTAAAGGCACTGAGGCAGCAGATTTTGTGAAAATTAATATTTGTGTCATTCTCAAAACTTTTGGCCACGACTGTACCGTACCAATCAGTCCCCAATCCCACAGACACTTTCTGCAGCTCCTCTCAATCAGCCTAGCCAGCAGTACCCAAACATGCAGGATGTGCAGTTGCAAAGACAAAATCAACCAACTCAACAGCCTAGTCAACAGGTGCAAAGTCAAAATCAACTAACTCAGCAGCCTAGTCAATCCAGAGTTCTGTTCTCTGGGCTATTTAAAAAAAAACGAATCTCAAGCACCTCCCCCAGAACCACCTGGTAAAAGTTTATTCTCAATGTTCAGTGGACCAAGTCCACCACAGGCACCATCTCAGTCTGGGTCCACCTCTCAGGTGCCTCAACCACAACCAGAGGCTAACTCGATTCTTGGAAGACTCCTTTCTGGTTCAACTGCTAGAAATGATTGTTTTCTGTGTTTGGAGGCCCCAGTGCCCCACAACCTTCAGCATCATCTCTGTCAGTTACAGGGTCCTCCGTTCCAGGATCTACAGTGCCTAAGGAACCATACACGGAAARTGTATTTTCCATGTTCAGTGGCCCTTTGTCACTCCCACAAGCTAGCTCCGATGAATCGGCAACCACAGTACCTACTCCTGAGTGTGCCACTACCCAAAAGGAATCCATCCCAGAATGTGCACCTTAGGAACCTGCCACAACTAAAGAACCAGAAGCCCTTAAAGAGCCACCACCTACAGACGCTCCTCAAACTGCAGGTTCTATGWTGGGAGGGTTGTTTGGAGGATCTAGTCCCCAGCCCACTGCAGCTACTCCTCAAACAGACCCAAGCTACAGGATTTCTCTCCGTGTTTGGAGGGTCTACTCCCCAGCCTRGCACTGCTGCCCCTCAAACTGCAGGTTCTAGGTTTGGGGGTTTGTTTGGAGGGTCTAGTCCTCAACCAGCTACAGCTGCCCTTCTAACTGCAGGTTCTCTGTTTGGAGGGTCTAGTCCCCTACCAGCTACAACTACTCCTCAAACGGCACCAACAACAACGCTGAGAACAAAATAGCAACAGCTACACCTGACACCACCCCAGCAGATAGCACTGCCAAAGATTCACAATTGTCTGAGTCACCTGGACAACCTGACGTCAAAACTCAACCTCAAGAGTCAGTTTCCCTCAAACCTGATCCTAAGGCTGTTAAAGTAGCCCAAGGCCAAGGCATTGAGAGACCTCCTGCTTCAGCTGTCGACTGTCAATCAAAAGAAGCTGATATCCCTACAGCATCAGGGCAACCTGCTAAAACAGAACAGCCCTCAAAAGCAGAACTACCTCCAACGAAGGATCAGTCCAGTTCTTCTGGAAAACAAAAGGCTGTGAAAGGAGCAGTAATACATGAGAAGCACAGAGTAATTTTGTGGGAGAGCCTGAAAGTAAGGAAATGGACAAATCAGTGCTAAGTGCCCAGAAGTGCCCAGAAGATTACCCCAGCTGACCAGTTGCCTAAGACTAAAGAGCCAGCCCTCATGTCCCTGTTTGGTGGTTTTATTTCAGGAACTGATGACGCTGGAAAGTCTTTTGGATCCATGTTTTGATCTACACCAACAATTCCCCAAGCCCTTCCCATAATTCCTCATGCAGAAGCAGGTGGTGGTGTGTTCTCAGGATTCAAAACAATATCTGCAGGCCTGTTTCAGGAGGACAAGATAAGTGTAGCAAAGCAAGAACCATCCACTGCCTCTGAGGTTTCTGGGGGGCTGCCAAACCTCCCAAACTACAAGCTCCCCCAGTTGTTACCACTCAGCCTAAAACTAATGATAAGCCAATCAAGGAGACAAGCGATCAAAGTGCGGTAGGTCCCCCTGGTGACTTAGCCAAACCCCAGATTTGCATCTCCACACCTGAGGTAGATCCTTCAGCATCCCTGTCCCAAAAGGAGAAGGAAAGCCTTGTAGAACCACCCCTCTCTGCAGATCCCACCTCTGGAATGCATCTGCACGACCAGTTCAAGAAGGACCTATTGAGTGCTAAAAGGCCAGTAGAAGCATACAAAATGGTCTTTCCTAACACCCTTTATGATGCATTGATATTTTGGGGAGCGTAACCAGGGTCCAGCTCCGCAATCCACCCCACTGAGTACTGTTTTCTGTCTCTTTCCTTTTAACCGTGTTTGTTTTAAGCAGTTGTGCTACTGTGTTGGTGGTTGATTGGGAAGTGTATTATACCTGGTTGTGATATATTGACAATAAGCTAAATATTTCTTACTCTTAAACTCCTAGCGTAAGATTAATTCAAGTTGTACATACATTGAAATTATAATTCTAAGAATGTTTTTTATTTTTTTATTATCTAAACCTTACAGAATTCCCTGTTGCCATTCAGTTTGATCAAGTTAGAGATTTCAGTCACTCATGGTCTCCCAGAAATAGTAATAAAAGAAAACCAGTACATGCTAAACCAGTACAGACAAACATTCATTGGGATAATCTGGTACATTAAAATTCATTTCAGGCAATTGGTGTATTCATTCTAATTTGACAACAGGTAGTTATTTTCTCTGTAAGGTTGGATGTCTTTTTTAAATGTTGTACAATTCAGTAGAAACTATAGAATAATGTCAATATCCAATTAATGAACCTAGTTTTTCTTCATCACAACAATGATTATTCTAATATTTAAGTCTCTTCCCTCACCCCTCTTTCACCACTCCAGTCCGGTAGAAAGTAGTCGCTTTGGGTCCTCTGGGAACCTGAGCCAGACCAGCTCCCAGATTAGTGAGACAGGCCAGGAGAGTGCTCCAGGCTCAGGGCTGGAAGAGTCCTTCCACTCCTATCACAGTACCGGCTTCCACCCCTCCATCAATGTCCAGCAACCTACCAATGGACACATCCCCAGCAATGGACACTCTGTTTTGGGGAAGAAGTTGGGCAGACCCTGCCTGGATGTGGGGAAAAGCTTAAATGGCTCCTTGAAGAAATTAGACCACTCAGTAGAGAAAAGATCCAACAAACATTTGCAGAGGTGAGTCTTTTATTAGAGAAAGAGTTGTGAATTTAGAACCGCCACTGAATAGTACAAGTACATTCTTGGTGATTCTCTCACTTTATCTCTCAATCCACACATCTCAGTTTCCACGACAATGAGCCTCCTTTCCCTTTCTCTCCATCCAGAATACACTGGTTGAAGGCCATCAACAAAGTCAGGGATCAGCGTCAGGAGGTAGGTTTTTTTCTCCCCATGTTAATCTTATGTTCCCTTTCCTCTCATATATGACCTTCTAATCATCTTGCCCACTCTACACATTCACAACCACACTTTTATTATCCTGCTCCCCATTTGTATTTTTTCCCCATCTGCTTGGTTGAGTTTCACCTCTAGTAGTTTGAAATCGGCAAACTAAATAGCTTATTCCAAGTATTTGTCAAGATGCGTTTACTTACGTGTATGTTTGCTGGTTGAGTTAGAATATCAAACAGCTGTTCACTGTTCTTGCTCTCTGAGTTAGATGTGACCCTAGTGGCTCTGCGCTTCAGAGGTGGAAAATTATCATTAATGGATTGTTAACTCAGGAATTAATCACTCTCTCACACACCACAAAGGACCTCTCAATTGCAGCCTCTTCTCGTGCTACCTCAGATTTGAGTGTTGAGGATTAGCGTGGCAGATGTGTTGTTGCTTACCCTTACCATCTGGGGGCGGCCCGTCAGGACGTCCAGGATCCAGTTGCAGAGGGAGGTGTTTAGTCCCAGGGTCCTTAGCTTAGTGATGAGCTTTGTGGGCATTATGGTATTGAACGCTGAGCTGTAGTCAATGAACAGCATTCTCACATAGGTGTTCCTTTTGTCCAGGTGGGAAAGGGCAGTGTGTAGCGCGATTGATATTACGTCATCTGTTGGGGCGGTATGCGAATTGGAGTGGGTCTAGGGTTTCCAGCATGATGGTCTTGATGTGAGCCATGAGCAGCCTTTCAAAGCACTTCATGGCTACTGACGTGAGTGCTATGCGGCGGTAATMATTTAGGCAGGTTACCTTAGTTTKCTTTGTCACAGGGACTATGTGTAACCGATGTGAAATGGCTAGCTAGTTAGCGGTGGTGCGCGCTAATAGCGTTTCAATTGGTGACGTCACTCGCTTTGAGACCTTGAAGTAGTGGTTCCCCTTGCTCTGCAAGGGCCGCGGCTTTTGTGGAGCGATGGGTAACGATGCTTCGTGGGTGACTGTTGTTGATGTGTGCAGAGCGTCCCTGGTTCGCGCCCGGGTCGGGGCGAGGGGACGGACTAAAGTTATACTGTTACATATGGTGGTCTGTTTGAAACATATAGGTATTACAGACTCGGTCAGGGAGAGGTGAAAAATGTCAGTGAAGACGCTTGCCAGTTGGTCTGTGCATGCTTTGAGTACACGTCCTGTTAATCCGTCTGGCCCGCGGCTTTGTGAATGTTGACCTGTTTAAAGGTCTTGCTTACATCGGCTACGGAGAGTGTGATCACACAGTTGTCCGGAACAGCTGGTGCTCTCATGCATGCTTCAGTGTTGCTTGCCTCGAAACGAGCATAACGGGCATTTAGCTTGTCTTGTAGGCTCACGTCACTGGGCAGCTTGCGGCTGGGTTTCCCTTTGTAGTCTAATATTGTTCAAGCCCTGCCACATCAGATGAGCGTCAGAGCCGGTGTAGTAGGATTCAATCCTAGTCCTGTATTGACGCTTTGCCTGTTTGATTGTTTGTCTGAGGGCATAGCGGGATTTCTTATAAGCGTCCGGCTTGGTGTCCAGCTCCTTTAGCTCGGTGTGGATTTTGGCTGTAATCAATGGTTTCCGGTTGGGAACTGTACTTATGGTCACTTGGGACRACGTCGTCGATGCACTTATTGATGAAGCCAGTGACTGAGGTGCAGTACTACTTGTTTATCTTCCTTGTCTGCTAAATTACCTAAATGTAAAAATATACAAATGCAAAGCACACCGGGTATTTTTTTGGCCATGTTTCGGGGGCGGAGCTCATTAGAATAATGCCCATTGGCATTTTGGTCATTTAGCAGACACTCTTATCACACCATAGTGCCATCAGACTTCTGATACCAATGCAGGGTGAAAGTTTGCCACAAAATTGTGAACTGCTATAAAAAAAAATGTGTATACAATGATTTTGTATTTTGATAATACAAATTTCAAGTTTCGAAAGTATCTTCTTACAAAATACATTGGATTGTAGAGCAGACCAGTGAAATACAAAATACTAAAAGGTTATTGAAATACGTATTTTAAATTCAGAAATACTTCCCATCTCTGACTCATTCTCCCTCTGTAGCCACTGCACTAATGGTGTGGTGAATTCCGCCTAGGTGAGAGACTGAACAACTAAATGAGAGAGTGAGGGAAAGATGCAGGAAAATAGGGAACAAGTGTGATGGGAATAAAGAGGTACAGCTTCAATGTTTATCACATTGTTATTTTGCGCATTTTGCCGAGCAAATGTAGGCCGTGCTTTATCCTGTGATGCTCACTTTGGGGAGTATAAGGATAGTGAAAAAGTTTTGCACTTTTTTTTTTTTATTGTACAAAATAATTGGATGGGCTGGGATATTTGCAGAAAAGTACTGTGAGAAACCATGCTGATTTCACATTGTAGACTTACTACACAAGTGCATTTGAATGAGTTAAGAGGGCGGAAAAACCTGAATCTCTAAACTGAATACATCAAAAAAGGAATGACTTCTCTGTCAACCTCAATTTATCCTGATTCTTTGTGATGTAGGTGGCTGGGTGGAGCTGCCTTAAAGCTGCAATATGTAACTTTTTGGGTGACTTGACCAAATTCACATAGAAATGTGAGTTATAGTTCTGTCTTTCTTATTGAAAGCAAGTCTAAGTGGAAGATATGTTCTATGTGCACTATTTCYATGCTCCCCGGTCTTACGTTGTGTTGTTGCGCCTTACTTTTGGTGTTGTATACCAGCTTCAAATAGTTGAAAAATACTATATTTTTGGTTATGGAAAATATATTTCACAGCAGTTTAGATTGTTCAATGATTCTTAACACTACTTGCTTATTTTGTCACATGAACTGATATTAGGCAAACTATTTTAATTTTAGCCACCAGGAAATGGCAGAGCGATTTCTTGCATAGTGGACCTTTTTTAAGTAGTGATACCGGAGCTCCAAGGCATGCGTCGAAATCGCTAAGCAGTTTACTTCGAAACAGTGTGCCGATGCCTGTACCACTTCATCATAAGCACGTGATCAATGACGTCCGAAGTTTAATTTCGTTGAACAATCACCTGATTGGTTTGGTATTGGTTTCGGTATAAGACAAAAAGGCTACTCGGCGCATGCGCTACACCGTATGGGACGTCATCTATAATAATTTGGCTGCTTTAAATTATTTTGACCAGCATGTGCCACTAGTGTACACTGTGTTGATCAAAGCCGTGAGTAATTAACCTATTTTTGACACAATTGACTGGAAAGCATCAATGCTTCTGGAARCTTTGTTTCCCCATCACTACTTTTTTAAGGTTTATATTGCAAAAGAATGGTCAGATATCGTCAGTCTATCTGTTGGTCAGAGACAGTTCATATCAGACCTGGGTTCAAATACTATTGCAGGTATTTCAATTACTTTTCAATACATTTCAAAACAAGTATTCAGAACCTTTATTTAAAATAAAAACAAGTATTTGAATATGGGAATGTATGTGGAAATGCATGCATTTAACCCAGGAATTTGAAATAAGTACTTTCAAATGCAATTTGCTTGATTTAATAACAATTCAAATACTTAGATTCTCCTGTACTTCTGTATATCTTTTAGGCAGTAGTTCTGAAAGTAGTGCTCACAAGCCCTAGAAAATAGCGTACTATGTCAAATATGTGCACCACGTCATTGCACACTCTCGCTCTGAAGTGTGTGCATCTTGCTAGCTGTCACTCAAATGGCAGGGGACTGAAGATCATTGGCTAGAACTCTTAATTGCTAGGGGGCTGGCCCACATGGAGGGAAATGTAGCTTCCAGAAAAACGGTTGCTTTCAAACTAGGGATTTTGTAGCTAACTGAGGTAACACAGTAATTCTGTTCATAGATTATGCATGTATGAACTACACATTGACACATTCAGCCCACAGCAGGAGGTTTAAGAAARACTTTGTAGTCGCCAAAGTTCTGGAGCATGTCTTGAAATAAAAGTACTTGTTTTGGGCTGTGTATTTGGAAATACTCAAATACACATTATTATAATTTTTAAAAATACTAAAATACACATGTATTTGAACCCAGGTCTGGTTCATATACAGTATGAGGAATGTGTGGAAGACTAGAAGGACTGGTTTCAGCTGTAGCACAGATTATGTTGTTTCTAGTCATGCACTCCATTAAACCAATTGATCCGCGGTTAGAAACCAGTGCTGGTCGTAATGAACAGGTTACAGTTATAGTAGTGCGGTGTCTTGAGATGCATTCCATTAATTAAGCCATGCAGCCTGGTTATGAGGAAGGGGTTGTCATGGTGCTGTGTTCCATTATACTGATTGCTATAGGGCCGGTATAAGGGTCAAATGGAAAGAGAGTGAGGACAGCAGGATTGTACAGATAGAGGTGGAGAGAGAGGGGGGTATGGAGAGAGGGAGACTGAGAGCTGGCATTTTCACAGCTTCAGATTAGCTTTGTGCTGGAATACATCGCCAGAGGACAGAGAGAAAGGGGACGGAACGAGAGAGGGAATGCACAAAGAGCGGGAGGGAGGGGTACTTAACTGGGACTGAACTGTCATGTGAGCCTAGACTCCTCGCGCTTGCCCTTCCTGGGTTTGTACATCTGGAATGAGAGAGTCAACACTTCTCCTACGTCTGTCAATCTGGGTGAAGACGAGCAGTCCAATGTGCTTTGAATGTAGCTCATGGAATTAAAAGCACCTGGGGATATGTAAAGAAAGGGGAAAAAATTACTTTTAAGATTTGGCGCTTGTCTTCTATTGAGTGGTTTTCCACAAGGAGTCAACGGTCCCCACTAAGTGACTTCTCTCACCTTCACAGATTCTTATTGTATACTATTACCCTTTTCTGCCTTCATGAGGTAAGCTTTATTTAATTTTATGCATCTTTAGAAATGGTATTATTGCATTAAGTTTGCATTTTAAYATTGCGCTACATAAACTTAAGAGAATGTTTGCTCTTGACTTTTCTGACTTTTATGCATGAAATGTATGGCTAATAGAAAAATGTTTCCATAACAATGAGTAATATTGTGCGGACATGGATTCAAATTATGTGTATTTAATTATCTGGTATTTAAAATACTTTTTTCGGTGTATTTGAGTATTTTSAAATACACAGTCCAAAACAAGTACTTTTATTTTAGTATAGAATGGTTATTTGTAAAAACCAAATAGTCTACCAAATTGCATTTGAGAGTATTTTCAAATACTTATTTAAAATCGAATTTTCAAATACTTATTGATAATTATATTTTCAAATAACTTGGTTAAATGCATGAGAGTGTATCTGAGTATTTTAAAATACTTTCCAAGTGTTTTTCCAAATTCATAAAAGTATTAAACTACTTGTCTTTTCAAATTAAATATATCTGAATACTTTCTTCAAATTTATACTGAAAAAAATATTAACGCAACATGCAACAATTTCGTAGATTTTACTGAGTTACACTTCATAGAAGGAAATCAGTCAATTTAAATAAATAAATTAGGCTCTAATCTATGGATTTCCCATTACTGGGCAGGGGCGCAGCCATGGGTGGGCCTGGGAGGTCATAGGTCCACCCACTGGGGAGCCAGKTCCACCCACTGGGGAGCCAGGCCCAGCCAATCAGAATGAGTTTTCCCCACAAAAGGGCTTTATTACAGAAATAAGAGAAATAAGCTTTTTGTGCTTATAGAAGATTTCTGGGATCTTTTATTTCCGCTCATGAAAAATGGGACCAACACTTTACATGTTGCATTTATATTTGTGTCTAGTATATGTGAAAGTAATGTAGATATTTGAACAAGTATTTGAACCCAGGTTTGATATTGTGATATAGTCCAATATAATTATGAAAATGACAACATTGCTCCTGTTGCATGAGTAGGAATAGAATGAGCGGCCAATTGATCAGTTGAAAACGAACAAACCAAGCCAGACTTTTTTTCTAGGCCACAGAACATGAAGGAAAGAGAGAAAAGACATTGCTCTGGGGCACTCCAGTGACTCAGTCAGAATTACCCAGACATACTTCTACCAGCTGGCTCCCCCTCTCTGTGGTCTGGACAGCTTACTGCTGAGGCTGAGCCACTGGCCATTCAGATTATATGGGCCGCTGGCTGCATACGTTAAATGGGCCAGGAGTTGTCTTCAGGAGCCCAGCTAAGAACTGCTGTGAAAGTGATTGATGTCTAAATCACATTTTAGATAAGCAATGTGTATTTTACCTGGGAATGTCTGTTCATTTTGTCCCTGTTTATTTCCAGATTGTCATAGTTGGGGCGGCAGCGTAGCCTAGTGGTTAGAGCGTTGGACTAGTAACCGAAAGGTTGCAAGTTCAAATCCCTGAGCTGACAAGGTACAAATCTGTCATTCTTCCCTGAACAAGGCAGTTAACCCACCCCCTGAACAAGGCAGTTAGGCCGTCATTGAAAATGAGAATTTGTTCTTATTAACTGACTTGCCTAGTTAAATAAAGGTAAAAAAATAAATAAAAATTGTTAATGGATATGAAATGGCAAAAAAAGCTATTTAAATGGAAGTCAATGTCCACCATGAGGATATCTGATTCCTAACAGTCTTTTTAACCTCTCCTGTACTTATATTGCTAATAACCTCATTGGCTTGATATGTGATTCCTGACAGTCCTGGGCAGCTTTTATAAATGTGCATCACTAATAACAGCACCGTTGGTCTGGCAGCTAGCTGTCTTAGTGCTATTCATGATTATGCCTTCCCGTCAACTGTGCTCTTATCATGCTAATGCACACCTCCAGTACTTGAGTGGTATTGGACAGAGGTTAAATCTCTGGTGGAGGAGAGGGTTAAGAATGTTTCCCACCAGGGAGTCCTGTGCGCAAGCTGGAGATGCACTTTAACACCTCTTATGCTTTTACATCTTCTTAGTTGTTCTGTCTTAACAGCCATAGAATGACTCCCCTATCAATTCAGATGGGAGCAAAGTCATTCTTGCAGTACTTTTATGTTGTAATGTGTTACATTTGAAACTTTTATGTCTATTATAGTATAAGGGCTATAGAATAAATACATTTGCTTCATAGGTTGGCAAGGAAACATTGACCTTGTTTGCCCCAGCCCAGGTGAATTTGTCCGATCATTTGGGATGGTTTCTACTCTGACTATACATTTCTATTAAGTTAGAAACATAACGTGATATAGAAATTCTATCCACATCCATCACTGTTCATTACAAACTTTAGGCCATCTGCCATAACAAATGCCAATGCTCTATCTATCTGCTGTTTCACAGTCACAGTGGAGCCAATGTCTCCCTGAATCCATTTGAGTGAGTAACAACAGACAGAGGCACTCGTGGAATTTCAATGAATTCCAATGATGGCTGGTATCTCTTGTTGTAGAGTAATCAACATTAGCTGCGCTCAACACAAGCCCCTCTACATTACGAGTAAATATATTCCCCTTGGTACGGTCGATTACTTTTAACATGCTGCTGCTCCACAAGGGTGCTGTAACGCAAATGTCACGACTCACCACAGATCTCTTCAGCTAACAGAAAATAGACTGATAGAGACAAAATCACTTTTGTTAGTGACTGAATGTATTAAAGGTCCAATGCAGCCGTTATTATCTCAATATCAAATCATTTCTGGCTAACGATTCACTACCTTACTGTGATTGTTTTCAATTAAATGGCCAAAAAGAAACAAAAATAGCTTCTTGGCAAAGAGAAATTTCTCAATCAAGAACTTTGCTAGCACTGTCTGGGAGAGGTCTGAGTGGGGAGGGGAAAACTGAAAACTAGCTGTTATTGGCAGAGAGGTTTGGAACTCTCTTATCAGTCTATTAACTAATTTACTGCATGGTAATGTTACCATGGAAAGGCCAAAGCTCCATCCCACCAAAACAGACAGAGATTTCAGGTAGTCTTTTCAAACAGCTCATAGACTCATACACATATCATAATTTTTACAATTTCACAGCATCATTCCAACCTCATAGTGTGGAAATGTATATAAAACACAGAAAAATCATGTTTTTTACTGCATTTGCCCTTCAATGACTTATGGCAATATGTTTTATCTTATTGGTCATGTTCATGTTTGGTATGTATCTAGTTATATGCATCAGAAACACCAGTCCAGTTAGACCTAGGTGAAAACTGCCTGAAAAGCTGATGGGAAAATGTTCAGCTAACCCTGTGCTCTGTCTGACACAGACAGATCGGTCTGGGCAAATGGCCACAGAGGCACACAGAAAGATGGTGGTTAAACTGACCAGTCTGTCTGTCACTCTGTCTGACGCAGAGACAACAGCACAGGGAGGGAAATTGTGCAGCACTGATTCCCCTCAGCGGGTTGGTGCTTAACAGCATAATGCTACACAGCAAGTGCATAGGGTTGGGCTGTTACTGCCTGAGCTGTCTTCCAACACCCAGGATCAGTGGGGATGAGAGGCAGATGAATAGGTTAAGCCCAGCAAATAATCCTTGAGTGTTAGTTGGCTGTTGCATAAGTGTGTACTAACTTATTGTCTCACTACAGTGTAGATAAAATCATGGATTTCCATGTACAGGTATATGCCTTGATTTTAAATTACATGCATCTTTCTACAATAGCTTGCATATATTGAAGTACTAGTCACTCAAGTCAGATAGTATGGTCATGTCACCCAACAGATTCCCTAGTTATCCCTGTGTCACTCAACCAGCCCACACACTGTGTCTAGCAGGGGGAGGGGTAACAGCTATCTACCTCCTCTATTGCAGCTGGTGTGTGCACAATAATGACACTGACTCGGAGGATAGAATTGAGCCGTCAGTTAAGTACAAGGCTGTCTTCTGATCACGTCCTAATTATAGCGTTTAGGCCAGCTGTATGGTCCGATCATTTCCCTGATCCTTCGTTCTCTGTGAGTGAAGAGAGCGGGTGAGTGGCCAACCCACTGATATACAGAGCACTGGCCTGACTCACAATGACCCCCAATATCAATGTGTTTTTTTAATCACAATTCCACGCTCCACTTTGCCTCCATAGTCTATCTCTCTGGCGTTACAGAGATTAAAGCCCTCTACTCCCACTCTCCCATGCCTGAGTCTCTGTGTGTGTTGTCTGTGTGTTTTTATAGAATTCTGCCTGCAATGTACATAGGAATGCATTGGCATGAGCTAGTAAGATGGTTATGTAGGTTGTTTGCAAACCAAATCGAAGCTAAAAAGACATTTTCAGTCATCCATTGCAATTAAACTTATCTTGGCTATAGAGCCACTTATGTACTTTGTTTTTTCATCGTGATCTTACGAGCCATTATAGCAGCAGGAATATGTTCTTGTTTTTCTCTCTCTGCTTTCTGGTCTGTTGGACTGAAAAATTAGAATACTGGCAAGCTCTCAAAATGAAGATGTGGAATTATGCAAATGTGTATAAATTGTATTGATTCTCTGAGGGGTTTGTGTGTTGTATGCCAATGACTGAAATGTAAAGGATGAAATGGCTTAGAAGAATGCATAAGGGAAGGTTCATGTTGATAGAAAACAAGCATTCCCCCCTCAAAAAACTGTTGCATATTATTTATCTTGGTCTTCTCTGTCTCTCGCCAGTCATGAACAAGGCTTTGTAAGCAGATCAGTCTCTTCTATATGGTCAGGATGTTGTGTGGTCACACAGAGATTCAAGCCCCAGGGTGCTGGTCGGCCTCTGAGGACGGAGACCAGTGAATCCAGCTCACCATACAGTCCTCAGGGATGTTCTCCAGGGGTCACGAGAGGGGCCTCAGTGGAGGAGATGAACCCAAAGGGACAGAGCCACCTCAGAGTTCACACAAGTGGTCCAAGAGGAGGGAGCTGGGGGGGGGGAAGAGGACTCAGAGCCCCAAGGTGGGTCGCAGCGTGCGGAGGAAGCTCCAGAAGTACCTGCAGGGCCCGGCGGGTCCTGTGGAGCCCTCCATCCACCAGCCCCAGGACCAGCACACCCCTGTGGAGATGCAGCAGGACATGTTCATCTGTGGCCTGAAGAGAAATCCCTCCAGTGGGGAATTCCCTGGACTCCACTCCTCCCTGCCCAACCGCCGCAGTCACACAGTGATTCTAAACCCACCTGTGGCTGGGGAGATGGAGCTGAACAGGGAGGGCTTCATCAACGCCCCCTGTGCTGTACGCACCAACGGCCCCACCACTAGTCTCCCCACCTCTCCCTCTGGAGAGAACAGCAGCTCTGAATGTCAGGATGGGATCGGGGTTGAGGAGGACACACACAGGCCTTTTCCTAGTGAAGGGAAAGAAGAAGAGGAGGAAAAAGATGAGGAGGGAGAAAAAGGCTCCAGTGACATCGTCGAGCACATATTGAAAGAACTGCAAGGGATCAACAAGATCCAGGAGGAAATATCAGACCTGCGGCATTACCTGACCTCTGTGAGGGGCTCTGTGGACGAGGTCTCCTGCTGTGTGGATGCAGTGCTGAATGAGATAGGGGAGCTCTGCTCCTATGGAGCCTCAGCACCAGGACCCCAGACCCAGCTCTATCCCCAGACCCCTCAGAGGCTCAGCGTCAGACGCGGAAGCCTGGGCAGGCAGAATGCTGTCACAGCCTTCCACAGGAGGGCCACCAGTCCTTTACTGGAGCACCGGCACAAGTCTTGGGACAAAGACCCAGTGATGATGATGCCACCCCAGGGGTCACCTAAGAGATGGAGAGAAAGGTTACCTCCTTTCCAACCCAAACTACCCGACCAGGAGAACTCAGACCACAGCTCAGACGTGCCCTGTTCAGGGCCAGGGTCCAGCCTCTCCAACCTGGAGCGGGGGTATGCCCATGATTGCCCCAGCACCAGCTCCCTGTCCTCTGGCCAAAGCTCCAACACTCTGGACCGGGACACCAGGTACCGCTCTGGTAAGGCCGGGGTGTGGCAGAGCGGTTGGGCATCGGCGGACATGCAGCGTAGTGTGAGTGGAGATGGGGGGTGGAGTGGGGAGAACGGCTGGAGCGAAGAGGACGTCTGCTCCTGTCTGAACAGTGGAGAGGAGGTGGAGGACCACTGTGGAGGACCAGGTGGCTGGGCCAGGTACACCACAGGAGAGACCAGCAGCACCCCAGGCCAGTCCTCCCACAGCAGCTCAGAGCACCTGTCCCTGCTGTTCAGCTGCCACAAAAAATCCCCCTCCAGCTCGTTTAGTGTAGTGGACTGGCGGCCCCCCAGACAGCAGGGCAGCAATGGACACTTGGAGTGTGACTGTTCAGCCAACTGCCCATACTCCCGGAGCTCCGGCTACCACACTGTAGACGCCTACGCTGATGATGTGGGGAGCTGTGGGCCGTCCAGGAGCATGAGTCGCTCTACTGTGCTGCTCACAGACTGTGATGATGGCTACCTGGAGCCGCACTCCTCCTGTGACCACCGTCCGTCCTCATTTGATGCCCTGGACATGGGATCTGCTAGGAGCCTGGACAGGGAGTGGACTGAACAGTCTGTCCCAGGAGACGTTGCAGGAGAGTGGGAGTCGGGGGACCTGCCTAGCCCTGAGCCTGAGAACACCCAGCCCCTCAATGTGGGATTTGATGTGAAGAACATTGAGAAGGCTGTGCTCAATTTCAGGTCAGCTCTGAAAGGGGCTCTGAGGAAGCTGGAGGGGTCCAGCCTGGAGCATGGTAGAGATGACAGTGAGTCTGAAGCAGCTCCCTCTCCTGTCAGACCYTGCTCCCCTGAACCTCCTGAGGGAGAAATCACTCTGCCAACTGATCACGTCCGCTCTGGGTCTCCACTGGAAGAATACAGTGAGGCCTCAGTGTATGTGGACTGCAGCCCAGCCCAAGAGAACCTGCTGTGCTCCCTACAAGTATCCACAAAGGAAAGTACTCACTCCCCCTGCACCCCTACTGAATATCACTCCATGGAGCATTTAGAGAGCCGAGAAGAGTATCAGACTGATGGAGAACTGTCCAACCCAGATCTGACACCAGACCACAGTCCTCCTGGAGGGGCTGGGCATAGCCCAGGAGAGTCTAACCCCAGCCCAAGGGGGATAGGGTTAAGTCCAATCGGAGAGGACCATGATGGAGYTGATCAGGATGAGTTTTGTGAACAGGATGTTGTCAGCCCTAAGGAACGCCTTGCTAATCTGCAGCGCATCCTAAAAGAAAAGAGACAGAGACGCAAACTCTCCAAATCTTCCCAAGGATCCCAGTCCACTTTCTCTGAGGAGGAGCTCAATCCAGGTAGCTGTGCACTACAGTATTTGCAAGCCCAGCAAAAAATGAGTAATCTAACACTCATATTCCTTATGTACCTAAACTTTGACAGATTTTCTCTGACAGCATTAGCCCATGATTTATACTAATGAATGTAGCATTACACGATTATGATCGATCCTGCCACCTTGGGTTGAAAATTGCCACTATTGATTGCTAGTGTAGTTGATCTGGTTATTTGATGTTCTTTTCTTAGCTATCCATGAACCCTAATGTTTTCTTTTTTCGTGGATTTTTCTTCCTTCCAGATGGCAACAGGGAAGATGACCAGGTTACTCTCATGCATTTTAAATGAGCTCCCTTTTTAGTTATGTTTTGTTGTTTTCATTCACACAGATATATTTAGAGTTTTGATGTGACTGTTGCATTTGCCGTTGGGTGTTTTCATATCCTATGCATGGTCCCCATGTTTTCCTTTTGTCATACCTTTAGCGGAGGTGTTTAACTGCTTGTAATTTATTATTTATTGTTGAGGTTTGCTCCTAATGAATGCATTTTCAAATGGCTTTACGATTATGTTTTGATTGAATTAAAATAACCTATTATTTCTGTACTTCAAAATGTGAATAGGGTAAAATAATGATGTTCTTGGCAGCATCAGATCAGTAGAAACACTGGTGTGAAGTTGTTTTGTAGAAGCACCAGCTCAGAACTGTTTCAAACGCTGTCAGAACCTCCTAGTACTAGGAGGGGCAGAGGGAGAGGAGCCCTAGAGAGCCCAGCTACCCAACTCTAGCCCCATTCATCTGAGAGGAGGAGGTGCACAGGCGCTGATGAAACACTTTACCTCAGAGGAAGAGAGATGAGATACGTCTGTCGTTTTTTCCCCATGTTATTGCACAACTCCAAAAGAGTTCTCTGAAGTACCCCCCCCCCCCCAAAGTTCTCCCAGTTGTATTTTGAACATCTGCACAACAAAAACAAGTTGTTCCTTGTTTTATTTGCATCTGTATATTGTTAGTGATATCGAACAGAAAACTGGTCATTTAATGTGTTCATCTCTTTCCCCCTCTCGTTTTACAAGCACCTCCCTTTTGCTATTGATTTATATTTTTTCGGCTTTTCAATTTGCCAACAATCATTAGATGCCATGTATGGATCAAATGTGATCCTCTCCTTGTCTTAAGACATTACTTAAAATGATGTTCTGAATGTGTTCTGTTCTGCATGTACCATCCAGAGGTGAAACTCAACCAGCTGTGCGTCTTTCCATTCTCTATCCTCTGTGTGCCTTTTTAACCTATAAGATTAAGTATTTTGCTGTGGTGTAATAGCTGAATCTGAAAACCTAATGTGTTTTAAATCTTGCAGGGACAAGATGATGAACCCAACTCCAGACAAGCTTGGATCAAGCCAGGGTATATGATGACACCCAAGTCATTTCTGTTGATTTAGATTTGCCATGCTTTTTTAATGTGTTGGAAAAACTCATGCATCTGTTTCTGTATGAGTATAAGCATATCATTCTGTTCTGTGTCCACAGCGGTGGAAGTGGTTTGTTTGGGATTGACAGCATGCCAGACCTTCGTAAGAGGAAGCCTATACCCCTGGTCAGCGACGTGGTAAGTTTTGCCTCCCATCCTTGTCACTGCTTAAAATCCCAGTGCTGTTCTATCTGTCAGTACATGTTTTTCTATCCTGTAATACCAGCACAAGAGAAGCATCTAGATAATTAAGGATTACATTTATAATTGCAGTGTTTGCTTAAGTCGATCTGTTAAAAAAAAAGTGATCGCATGAGGAATCACCAAGATATCACCCAATGAGGCACATGTGAAACCAGTCTTATAATCTCTCTCTCCCCCTCTCTTAAACCTTTAATTATCCCCCACAACTTGCTTGAATGCAATCATTTTCCTTGGTCAGGCTATGGTAAGTGGAAATAACCCAATTGCCCCTCCCATTTGTAGTCAGAAATGTAAAGGCAAAACTGTATATCAAGTAGGACAAATTGCACTGCTTGTGCAAACAAATTGTACAGTATGCAGCTGTCCTGCAAGAAATGTGTACTAATGTGCAACAAGGGTTTTATGGTGCAAATAAGTAACCATATATAACCGTGCAACTGCACTGTGGTGTTCCTACTTTATATAATAACTTAAAACAATATTCCCTTCCTCTTATTCGACCTCTCGCCTTAATTCATACATATGATTGATTTTGTTCTGTTGGGGTTTTATTCTCCACCCTTACATRMTGAACCATGAACATACCATCACTACCAGGGTTTTAACCCAAGCCACCATTGGTAACACACGCACCTGGGTTAAGTGTCTGTTTCTTCGACTGGTCAGTGATGGTTCAGTTCTGCCCATGTTGTCACCTCTTATATGACCTGTGTTGTAACAATCCTTACATGAGTTTCTTCCTTCATCCGCTTTGGTTTGGTTGGGGTGTTAACTTCTTATGGCTGCAATCCAGGTAACGGGATGATATGACAACAGCCAGTGAAAGTGCAGGGCGCCAAATTCAAAACAACAGAAATCTCATAATTAAAATTCCTCAGACATACATGTTTCTTATACCATTTTAAAGGTAATCTTGTTGTTAATCCCACCAAAGTGTCCGATTTCAAATATGCTTTTCAGCGAAAGCACTACAAACGATTATGTTAGGTCAGACCAAACCACAATAAGCACGGCCATTTTTCCAGCGAAAGATAGTAGTCACAAAAAGCATAAATATAGCTAAAATGAATCACTAACCTTTGATGATCTTCATCAGATGACACTCATAGGACTTCATGTTACACAATACATGCATGTTTTGTTTGATAAAGTTCATATTTATATAAAAGAAAATCTGAGTTTACATTGGCGCGTTACATTCACTAGTTCCAAAAACATCCAGTGATAGTGCATAGCCACATCGTTTCAACAGAAATACTCATCATAAATRTAGATGATAAWACAAGTTATACACATGGAATTATAGATATACCTCTCCTTAATGCAACCGCTGTGTCAGATAAAAAAAATAACGGAAAAAGCAAACCATGCAATAATCTGAGACGGAGCTCAGAACAAGAGTCAAATTAGCCGCCATGTTGGAGTCAACAGAAACCAGAAATGACATGATAAATATTCCCTTACCTTTGATGATCTTCATCAGAATGCACTCCCAGGAATCCCAGGTCCACAATAAATGCTTGATTTGTTCGATAATGTCCGTTATTTATGTCCAATTAGCTACTTTGGTTAGCGCGTTTGGTAAACAATTTCAAAGTCACAAAGCTCGTTCACTAAAATGTGACGAAATGTCCAAAAATTCCGTAACAGTCAGTAGAAACATGTCAAACGATGTATTGAATCAATCTTTAGAATGTTGTTCAAATAAATCTTGAATAACATTCCAACCGGAGAATTACATTGACTTCAGATGAGCGATGGAACGGAGCTCCCTCTTATGTGAACGCGCATGGTGAAAAAATGGTCACCTCATGGCAATGGTGACTCATTCCTGTCTCCTTCGGCCCCCCTTCACAGTAGAGTCATCAGACAAAGTTCTATTGACTGTTGACATCTAGTGGAAGCCGTAGTCATCCATATCTCGCTGTAATTTCAATGGGAGCTTGGTTGAAAATCTACCAGCCTCAGAAAAAATCCAAACAGGAAGTGGAACTTCTCAGGTTTTTGCCTGCCATATGAGTTCTGTTATACTCACAGACATAATTCAAACAGTTTTAGAAACTGCAGAGTGTTTTCTATCCAATACTAATAATATGCATATATTAGCAACTATGACTGAGGAGCCGGCCGTTTACTCTGGGCACCTCTGTGCACCTTTCATCCAAGCTACTCAATACTGCCCCTGCAGCCATAAGAAGTTAAGGCTCTATGGGTCTTGGATTACTCACCTGGGTAGTACACTCCCTGGGTAAAGGGCCTAACAACTCAATTTAAATGTATTCTARCACTTACAATACTACACCAATCTTTGTAATCACTGTTTGGGGTTAGTTGAAGGGTTGTTGGTGTGTTACCATGGCAACTAACACTATTTTCCCCTGTCATCCAAGTCACTGGTCCAGGCCAGGAAGGCTGGAATCACCTCTTCCATGGCCGCACGCTCCTCCGTCAAAGACGAGGAGCTGGTGAGTACATCAAGGGATACATATTACTCTATTGAGATAATCAAGACTCTTTTCAAAAACTCACCAATGTCATAGGAAAAAGTCATATCTCAGTATCCTCACTCTCTGCTCTCTCCTCTCCCCTCTGTAGAAGAACCACGTTTATAAGAAGACCTTACAGGCTCTGATTTACCCCATCTCCTGCACCACGCCCCATAACTTTGAGGTGTGGACGGCCACGACGCCCACCTACTGCTATGAGTGTGAGGGGCTGCTGTGGGGCATCGCCCGCCAGGGCATGAGGTGCTCCGAGTGCGGGGTCAAGTGTCACGAGAAGTGCCAGGAGCTGCTGAATGCTGACTGCCTGCAGCGTAAGTACAGCACAGTGGAAGTTGGACTAAGAAGAGGTTTGTTTAAGATCCTTTCGCGATGACTGAGCTTAGTTGCCTAATGCAGGCAATCACATGATTGACAGTATATGAAACGTAAATGTCCATTTGTAATGGATTTGTACTTTATAATTTTTCTTCTGATTGACAAGGTTGACACTTTTTTCCAGAATTTGTCTACAGAGTTTCTGGCTCTAACTTTCCTGTTAAATTACATTTGCTTCATCTCCATCCCAGAATACAGCTGTCAGTGTTATGTAAAGTACTGTGTAATTATGGTGTACCATCATTGGTTATTATTGATGTTTCAGTGAAGACATAATTATACATCCACCTGATTTCGGACCGGAAAATAAATAGCTTTAAACAACTGGATACATATAAACAGATTTGCTAATTTACATTACAATATTCACACACGGCGCCAAAAAGACAGTCCATTTACTTTAAGTGTGTTGTTTCTGATTTTCTAGGTGCTGCGGAGAAGAGTTCAAAGCATGGGGCTGAGGATCGTACCCAGAACATCATCATGGCCATGAAGGACCGCATGAAGATCAGGGAGAGGAACAAGCCGGAAATCTTTGACGTGATCCGGGATGTGTTTGTCATCGGCAAGGTGATCCACGCTCAGCAGATGAAGACCATCAAACAGAGTGTACTGGACGGAACCTCCAAGTGGTCGGCCAAGATCACCATCACAGGTGCACAGACACAGGGAGTAATGTCTTGGCACTAGTGGTCATGTTCCACAAACTGTTTTGTTCTACTGTAAATAGTCTATTTCTCTTCCYATCTGACTTTGTCCATGTGTCTCTCTTGATATCAACCTGCCTCCTGTCCCACGTCATCTGCCTGTCTGCAGTGCTGTGTGCCCAGGGACTGCAGGCCAAAGATAAGACGGGTTCCAGCGACCCCTATGTCACGGTCCAGGTGGGCAAGACCAAGAAGAGGACCAAGACCATCTATGGTAACCTCAACCCTGTCTGGGAGGAGAACTTCCACTTGTGAGTCTATTTAACCTGGCCCTGTTAATGTCTGGGATCTTGTGTGTAGTCTGTAGTATTCTCTTGTAAAACTGTGGGTCCCTATGTGTAGTGAAGTGGGTCCCTATGTGTAGTGAAGTGGGTCCCTATGTGTAGTGAAGTGGGTCCCTATGTGTAGTGAAGTGGGTCNGGTCCCTATGTGTAGTGAAGTGGGTCCCTATGTGTAGTGAAGTGGGTCCCTATGTGTAGTGAAGTGGGTCCCTATGTGTAGTGAAGTGGGTCCCTGTGTGTAGTGAAGTGGGTCCCTGTGTGTAGTAAAGTTGGTTTCTATGCGTATTAAAGTGGGTACCTAAGTGTGTTTCTATGTGTAAGCAGGCCATGGTATGACTAAGCCTCAGGCTGTCTAGGTTTCCTCACCCAAAGGCGTGTGTGGTCTTAAGAACCCACTTCCTAATTGTCGCACGCTGTCTGGAGCCTTCTGACATTGTCAGACACTTATTTATTCAGGGTAGTGGTACACATGGGTAATTAACTCTATCCTCGTTTGCCTTAAATGGCATTAGGCTCAACCAAGTTCAGTTGAATTATCGAAGAATGAACTGCAATGTGTACATAAAAGCAATGTAATTACCATGCATATCTTTTCTTGGTATCAAATCTTCACATTTACACTATCTTACAATTTTTTTCCCCCCAGCGAGTGTCATAACTCGTCGGACCGTATCAAGGTGCGTGTGTGGGACGAGGATGATGACATCAAGTCCCGGGTGAAACAGCGTCTGAAGAGAGAGTCAGATGACTTCCTGGGTCAGAGCATCATCGAGGTCCGCACGCTCAGCGGAGAGATGGACGTCTGGTACAACCTGGGTACGTCACAAGTCCTCTCTATGCTACAGTATATTGTGTGCTGTATGTGAGAGGAAGGTTCCTGCCTGTGTTGGAGACCCATGATTATTATGTTAAGTAAAGGTAAAGATGAGTCGTTGGGGCACTACACCACATCACAACCCTGAGACACAGTAGTCGGGACACAATGGACATGTTTTTATTTGGAACTGTTGATTCAAAGGAAACTTCCATTCTTTTCGGGCGCTGAATGCTGATTGTCTGACAGCCGTGGTATATCAGACCATATACCACGAGTATGATGAAATATTTATTTTTGCTGCTTTAATTATGTTGGTAACCATTTTATATTAGCAATACGGCACCTCTGGGGTTGTCGTATATGGCCAATATATCCAGGCACTCCGTTTTGCATCGTACATAATAACAGCCCTTAGCTGTGGTATATTGGCCATATACCACACCTCCTCAGTCCTTATTGCTTAAATAATCCCACCTTCATGTAATCTCTGAAGCCAATCAATCAATCAATCAAATGTATTTATAAAGCCCTTTTTACATCAGCTGATGTCACRAAGTGCTATACAGAAACCCAGCATAAAACCGCAAACAGCAAGCATTGCAGATGTAGAAGCACTGTAGCAAGGAGAACTCCCTAGAAAGGCGGGAACCTAGAGAAACCTAGAGAGGAACCAGGCTCTGAGGGGTGGCCAGTCCTCTTCTGGCTGTTCCGAGTAGAGATTATAAGAGTACATAGCAATTAAGGCCAGATTGTTCTTCAAGTTCATAGATGACCAGCAGGGTCAAATAATAATCACAGTGGTTGTAAAGKCCATTCAAATGTTCCAGTAGCAGGCTAACTGAGGCTGTGGAACAGGGAAGTCTCTGTTCTTTATAGCCAGGGCAGTGCCGGTCTCTCCTCTATATAACCTGACATAGCATCCCTCTCCCTTTCACAGCCTCTCCTCAGTCCTCACATGCCTCCTCATTGTGTCCGAGAGGCTATTTTTTGTGTGTGTGGGTCTTTGTCGGGATCCACTTGTAAGTGCTTTGATTCAGCAGTCAATTTGAAGGAATATTCCCTTCTACTGATCTGATGGGGCTGGAGAGTCAAACGTTTGAGATTATCAAAAGGAGGCAGGTTATGTTTTCTTTTTTGTTGCTTTTTTCATACTGGAATCGTCATTTCTTCAGTTCTCATAAATCCACTCTTTGAAGTTTCGCCGAATGCATATTCTGTTAGCTTCCTCCTTGCATCTGCCAACCCCCCCTTAAATGTTTTTTTTTATCATACTCTATCATTAGTTTACTCTCTAGGAGGGCTGAAATCAACCCTTTAAACTAACAGATTGTTAGTTGCTGCACAGTGTTTTGTCTTAATGGACTATCTGTCAAAGGGCTAGTTAATGATGGGTAGAAAGTCTAGGAAGAAGACATCTTACAGTAACAAAGTAAGTTAGCTAGCATCATAGCGCATCTGCATATCATGTCACCAGCTCTGTTCTAAATCCCAGCCCTCTTCTGTAGTCCAGTCTGTGTTGTGCTTGTACCTCATTACCCACTTCTCCCTTGGCCAGCAGCACCATTTTTCTCCCCAAATTACCCAGGCGAGGACTGGCCCAAAGGCTCCTACTTGCACTGGATGAAAATATTGTCTGTCCCCACAATGGTCTTTACTTTCCCCTGGGCTTACTCTCACTTGTGCTTCCTCTGTAGAATATGCCCTCTCTTTCTTCCTTTGTCCACATGGCTACTTTCTTCATCTGTTTTTTCTTGCTTTTCTATCCCTTTTGGAATGGGATGGGTAGTGACTCAGGAGGAGGGTGGCATGTTTAAAAAGCTCTTTAATAGAGAAGACTCCAAGGTCTAGCTCCAAACACTTTCCAAAAGTTMATTGTTTCATTGCCCTTGGTGCGTTTCTCTTCCTCCTCATAATGATAGTCAACCTTTTAGGGATGCATCACAGTCTGTCATGGACTTCGTATCTCTGCAGATGAGATTCACCACACCAGTAACTCATGGGTGTTTGTGTGTTTGCATGTGTGTGTGATTAACTGTGCTGTTCTGAAGCTGCAGGCCTCTTTTGCCTACTTGACTTTTTAAAAAGGACCACCGTGATACTGAAACAAGCCTTCAAAGGTCTTGAATGTTAGTGGTTGTGAAGTGTGTTAGCCCTATGAAAAGGGAAAATGTATGTACATTTCCCTAGATTATCTGAAACATACATTTTAGCTAAGGTTTCTCATTGAATGTGTTCGATACTACACAGTAAAAGAAGAGATTGAAATCACCCACTGTCCCCCTCTCTCTCACCTCCCCTCCATCCTCTCAGGGRAGAGATCCTCCTTGATTATTATGTAGCACACTCCAGGAAGTCGACCGCTCCGACGACACGTACAAATTAGCCTAATAATGTGGCTGTCAAGGGAAATAGCCGGGTTGAGCTGCCAAACACGGCACTTCCAGAATAAGACCGGCTGTGAAGCATTTATTTGGGCATTAATATGGAGTTGGTCCCCTCTTTGCTGCTATTCGACTCTTCTGGGAAGGCTTTCCACTAGATGTTGGATCAGCCACAAGAGCATTAGTGAGGTTGGGCACTGATGTTGGGCAATAAGGCCTGGCTCACAGTTGGCGTTCCAATTCATCCCAAAGATGTTCGATGGGGTTGAGGTCAGGGTTCTGTGCAGGCCAGTCAAGTTCTTCCACACTGATCTCGACAAACCATTTCTGTATGGACCTCGTGTGGGCATTGTCTTGCTGAAACAGAAAAGCGCCTTCCCCAAACTGTTGCCACAAAGTTGGAYGCACAGAATCGTCTAGAATGTCATTGTATGCTGTAGCGTTAAGATTTCCCTTCACTGGAACTGAGGGGCCTAGCCTGAACCATGAAAAACAGCCCCAGACCATTATTCCTCCTCCACCTAACATTACAGTTGGCACTATGCATTGGGGCAGGTAGCGTTCTCCTGGCATCCACCAAACCCAGATTCGTCTGTCAGACTGCCAGATGGTGAAACGTGATTCATCACTCCAGAGAACGCATTTCCACTGCTCCAGAGTCCAATGGCAGCGAGCTTTACACCACTCCAGCCGACGCTTGGCATTGCACATAGTGATCTTAGGCTTGTATGCGGCTGCTCGGCCATGGAAACCCATTTCATGAAGCCCCAGACGAACAGTTCTTGTGCTGGCGTTGCTTCCAGAGGCAGTTTGGAACTCGGTAGTGAGTGTTGCAACGGAAGACAGACAATTTTTACGCGCTTCAAGCACTCGCTGGTCATGTTCTGTGAGTTTGTGTGGCCTACCACTTCGGCTGAGCCGTTGTTGCTTCTAGACGTTTCCACTTCACAATAACATCACTTACAGTTGACCGGGGCAGCTCTAGCAGGGCAGAAATTTGACAAACTGACTTGTTGGAAAGGTGGCATCCTATGACAGTGCCAAGTTGAAAGTCACTGAGCTCTTCAGTAAGGCCATTTTACTGCCAGTGTTTGTCTTTGGAGATTGCATGGCTGTGTGCCCGATTTTTCTATACCTATCAGCAACCGGTGTGACTGAAAGGGGTGTCCACATACTTTTATTTATATATATAAATAACACCTACTCATTCCAGGATTTTTCTTTATTTGTACTATTTTCTACATTGTAGAATAATAGTGAAGACATCAACACGATGACATAACACATATGGAATCATGTAGTAACAAAAAGTTTTAAACAAATCAAAATATATTTTATATTTGAGATTCTTCAAAGTATCCACCCTTTGCCTTGATGACAGCTTTGCACACTCTTGGCATTCTCTCACCCAGCATCATGAGGTAGTCACCTGGAATGCATTTCAATTAACAGGTGTGCTTTGTTAAGTTAAATGTGTGGAWTTTTTTTCCTTCCTAATGCGTTTGAGCCAATCAGTTGTGTTGTGGCAAGGTACTGTAGGGGTGGTATACAGAAGATAGCCCTATTTGTTCAAATCCATATTATGGAAAGAACAGCTCAAATTAGCAAAGGGAAATGACAGTCCATCATTAATTTAAGACTTGAAGGTCAACCAATCTGGAAAACTTCAAGAACGCTGAAAGTTTCTTCAAGTGCAGTCACAAAAACCATCAAGTGCTATGATGAAACTGGCTCTCATGAGGACCGCCACAGGAAAGGAAGACCCAGAGTTAACTCTGCTGCAGAGGATAAGTTCATTAGAGTTACCACCCTCAGAAACTGCAGCCCAAATAAATGCTTCACAGAGTCCAATTGAGATGGTTTGGGATGAGTCGAATGGCAGAGAGAAGGAAAAGCAGCCAACAAGTGCTTAGCATATGTGGGAACTCCTTCAAGACTGTTGGAAAAGTATTCCTCATGAAGCTGGTTGAGAGAATGCCAAGCTGTCATCAAAGCAAAGGGTGGCTACTTTGAAGTATCTAAAAAATATATATTTTTACTACATGATTCCATATGTATTATTTCATAGTTTTGATGTCTTCACTATTATTCTACAATGTAGAAAATARTACAAATAAAGAAAAACCGTTGAATGAGTAGGTGTCCACATTTTTTATTGTGTTTGTGTGTGTGTGTATGTATATGTATATGCACCTGTGTATATATATGGGTGTATATATCTATATCTATCTGTGTGTATATGTATGGATATGTGTATATCTCTCTATSTATATATATCTATCTGTGTGTATATGTATGGATATGTGTATATCTCTATCTATATGTATATGTGTGTGCGTCTGTAATTGGAGTTAGATTAGCAGACCTGGTTAGTGTGCCATATCTAGATTGAAGTAATTGATTCACTGACGTGTGTGTGCGTGCCTATTGTTACAGAGAAGAGGACAGACAAGTCAGCCGTGTCTGGGGCCATCCGTCTCCAGATCAGCGTGGAGATCAAGGGAGAGGAGAAAGTAGCTCCCTACCACGTCCAGTACACCTGTCTACACGAGGTACAACACTCAGTACATATCTGTTCATACAGTATGATTACTGCAGACATCACTAGTCCTAAACCAGCCCTAAAAGCACAGCTACCTGTGGGTCTCTATATCACACTGACATTGTGTCTGTCTGCATTCTAGAACCTGTTCCACCACTCAACAGACATTCTGGGCCAGGGGGTAGTGAGGATCCCCGACGCTAAAGGAGACGATGCCTGGAAGGTGTACTTTGACGAGGTGTCCCAGGAGATAGTGGATGAGTTCGCCATGCGCTACGGGATCGAGTCCATCTACCAGGCCATGACGTGAGTCAGAGGGAGCAGACCACTCTCTCGTGCACTGTCTCTCTCGCACACTCTCCATCTTGCTCTCTGTCCGTCTCCCCTTCTCCCCCCTCTCTCTAATATGAAATAACCGTTTGGTGCTGTTGTCATACCCTGGTGGCCTCCAAATGAAGGAAAGTCAATTATAAATGGTCTTAGAGTGGATCTGTCTCCATGAGGTGCCATTCTCCATACAGATGCCTGTTAACCGGGTCCATCACTCACATAAAGCACACTCAGGTGGCCATCCCTCAGCTAGAATGGGGCAGGGGCTTGATGGGAGAAACGAAACAGCCGTCCCGCATAGGGAGCATTCATTCGGTGTATGCCTGATCCCAGGGAGGGTGCTAGGTAGCTAAACATAGACCTACTCTTGTGCAGTGTTGTTATAACATGCATAACGTCCCAGAATATTCTCTACTGTAGATTATTTTGTCCCACAATGAAAGAACATGTCCATCTTGTGTAAATTGGTTCAAATTACATAAACAAATTGATTGCATTATTAACATTTTGACCTGAACATTACATCAGTCATTATGATTTGTGTACAAGAGACATAATAAATACATGAATGAATAGAATCCATCAACAAACAGCATCATGTCCCATTGAGCTGCTGTCTCTGAGCCCTCCCTGACAGTAGTGCCCTCTGCTGGTGTGTTTAGAAACTTTGCCTGCCTCTCCTCTAAGTACATGTGTCCTGGTGTTCCCGCTGTGATGAGCACCCTGCTCGCCAACATCAATGCCTTCTACGCCCACACAACCGCTTCCACCAACGTCTCCGCCTCTGACCGCTTTTCCGCCTCCAACTTTGGAGTGAGTATGGCCTGACTGACACCCCTCTCCACAAGTACACCATCTTGGCTTCTACCCTGTTTCATAACACAGGATGCCTTTTTCTGAATGCATGTTTTTGTTTCCCCATCTCTCTATCATGTACAAATGTCTCTATCCTCTACAGGTCCAGATTATAGGCTCTGTTTTTACTTCTATTTTTCTTATTTTCTCTCCAACAGAAAGAGCGCTTTGTCAAGCTCTTGGATCAACTCCACAACTCCTTACGCATTGACCTCTCCACATACAGGGTGAGTTACACGTATTTTACCTGAACCTCAAAATGCACTTGTTGGTTGAACTACATCTTCCCCTTTTTATCTGTGTTCCTAATGGTCCCCTTTTCTTCTCATCCAGAACAACTTTCCTGCGAGCAGTAAGGACCGTCTCCAAGACCTCAAGTCCACTGTAGACCTCCTGACTAGCATCACCTTCTTCAGGATGAAGGTAGGCTTACACCAGGGCTCAGAAGGAAATGAAACACACAGACTCAGGGTTCGGTTCTCAGTATAAAACAATCCAGATGTACTCCTATCTCTGGTAGAACAGATAGCTCTGTTATCTTCCTTAACACACTGATTACAGATATCTGTACTATGACAGTAACTCCCCACCTAAAATAATGACTGTTGATAGTGCTATGCAAGCCCTCTTTCTCTCTCTCGCTCTCCCTGAAATGCTCACCATCTCCCTCTGGTGTCCAGGTCCAGGAACTGCAGAGTCCCCCCAGAGCCAGTCAGGTGGTGAGGGACTGTGTCAAGGCCTGTCTCAACTCCACCTACGACTACATCTTCAACAACTGCCAGGAGCTGTACAGCCGCCAGTACCAGCTGCTGGACACAGTGAGTCACTCAGACCCACTCAGGTTCTACTCACTTTCTACTGCAGTGGCATGTATGTGATATCAACAGAGGTATATTTTCTGGGCGAGAACCACATTTATGTCATGCTTAGAGAGGATCTCATGTTAAATAATGTTGAAGTAATATGGCTACAGGTTCATCTGCCTCACCTAAAGCCCATGCTGGAGGGAAGCTGCTATAGACCACCAAGTGCTAACAGTCAGTATCTGGATAACGTGTGAAATGCTTGATAATGTATGTGATATCAACAGACGGGTATATTTTCTGCGAGATTTAAATATTGACTGGCTTTCATCAAGCTGCCCACTCAAGAAAAAGCTTTAGGTTATCAGTCAACCTACCAGGGTAGTTACAAACGGCACAGGAATTGCTTTAAAGCAGTATCCAAATCCATCAGAAGTAGTGATCACAATAGTAGCCATATCTAGGAAAACAAAAATTCCAAATGCTGGGCCAAATATAGTGTATAAGAGGTCATACAATATGTTTTGTAGTGATTCCTATATTGTAATATTTGTTGGTCTGTGGTGTGTAAGGAGGAGCAGCCAGATGCTGCATTTGACAAATGTATAAAATGTCTTATTCCAGTTACTAATAAGCATGCATGCATTAAGAAGGTGACTGTAAACACTGTTAAATCCCTGTGGATTGTTGAGGAATTGAAGGACATTCAACAAGCACAGCACTTACACAAATTACTGATGATTGGCTGAGAGAAATGTATTATAAAAGATGCTGTTTTGTTGGATTTCAGTGTGGCTTTTGACATTATCGATCATAGTCTGCTGATGGAAAAACATATGTGTTATGGCTTTACACCCCCTGCTATAATGTGGATAAAGAGTTACTTGTCTAACAGAACACAGAGGGTGTTCTTTAATGGAAACCTCTCCAACATAATCCAGGGAGAATCAGGAATTCCCCAGGGCAACGGTCTAGGCCCCTTACTTTTTTCAGTCTTTACTCATGACATGCCACTGGCTTTGAGTATGYGAATGACTCAACACTATACACGTCAGCTACTACAGCGAGTGAAATCACTGCAACACTTGACAAAGAGCTGCAGTTAGTTTCAGAATGGTTGGCAAGGAATAAGTTAGTTCTAAATATTTCAAAAATGAAAAGCATTGTATTTGGGACAAATCATTCCCTTAACCCTAAACCTCAACTAAATATTGTAATACATAATGTGGAAATTGAGCAAGTTGAGGTGATAGTCAACTGTCATGGTCAAAACATAATGATAAAACAGTAGCTAAGATGGGGAGAAGTCTGTCCATAATAAAGCATTGCTCTGCCTTTTTAACAACACTATCATCAAGGAAGGTGCTACAGGTCCTAGTATTGTCGCACCTGGACCACTGTTCAGTCGTGTGGTCAGGTGCCACAAAGAGCACGGCTGGCCCTTAAATGTACAGTTGAAGTCGGAATTTTACATGCACCTTAGCCAAATTCATTTAAATTCAGTTTTTCACAATTCCTGACATTTAATCCTAGTAAAAATTCGCTGTCTTAGGTCAGTTAGGATCACCACTTTATTTTAAGAATGTGAAATGTCAGAATATTTATAGAGAGAGTGATTTATTTCAGCTTTAATTTCTTTCTTCACATTCCCAGTGGGTCAGAAGTTTACATACACTCAATTAGTATTTGGTAGCATTCCCTTTAAATTGTTTAACTTAGGTCAAACATTTCGGGTAGCCTTCCACAAGCTTCCCACATTAAGTTGGGTGAATTTTGGCCCATTCCTCCTGACAGAGCTGGTGTAATGGAGTCAGGTTTCTAGGCCTCCTTGCTCGCACACGCTTTTTCGTTCTGCACATACATTTTCAATAGGATCGAGGTCAGGGCTTTGTGATGGCCACTCCAATACCACTCTAATACCTACTTTGCTGTCCTTAAACCATTTTGCCACCAGTCCCTCCTGCAGCAAAACAACATGATGCTGCCACCCCCGTGCTTCACGGTTGGGATGGTGTTCTTCGGCTTGCAAGCCTCCATCTTTTTCCTCCAAACATAACGATGGTCATTATGGCCAAACAGTTCTATTTTTGTTCATCAGACCAGAGGACATTTCTCCAAAAAGTACGATCTTTGTCCCCATGTGCAGTTGCAAACTGTAGTCTGGCTTTTTTATTGCGGTTTTGGAGCAGTGGCTTCTTCCTTGCTGAGCGGCCTTTCAGGTTATGTCGATATAGGACTCGTTTTACTGTGGATATTAGATACTTTTGTACCTGTTTCCTCCAGCATCTTCACAAGGTCCTTTGCTGTTCTGGGATTGATTTGCACTTTTCGCACCAAAGTACGTTCATCTCTAGGAGACGGAACGCGTCTCCTTCCTGAGCGGTATGACGGCTGCGTGGTCCCATGATGTTTATACTTGCGTACTATTGTTTGTACAGATGAACGTGGTACCTTCAGGCGTTTGGAAATTGCTCACAAGGATGAACCAGACTTGTGGAGATCTACAAAAAAAAAATATTGAGGGCTTGGCTGATTTCTTTTGATTTTCTCATGATGTCAAGCAAAGAGGCACTGAGTTTGATTGTAGGCCTTGAAATGCATCTTCAATTGACTCAAATTATGTCAATTAGCCTATCGGAAGCTTCTAAAGCCATGACATCATTTTCTGGAATTTTCCAGGCTGTTTATAGGCACAGTCAACTTAGTGTATGTAAACTTCTGAACAACTGGAATTGTGACACTGTGAATAATAAGTGAAATAATCTGTCTGTAAACAATTGTTGGAAAAATTACTTGTCAAGTAGATGTCCTAACCGACTTGCCAAAACCTATAGTTTGTTGACAAGAAATTTGTGGAGTGATTTGAAAGACGAGTTTTAATGACTCCAACCTAAGTGTATGTAAACTTCCCACTTCAACTGTACACAGAGAGCTAACATTAGTAATATGCATGGTTCAAAGTGAGGACACCCATGCATACCCCACAAGACATGCCACCAAAGGTCTCTTCACAATCCCGAAGTCCAGAACAGACTATGGGAGGCGCACAGTACTACATAAAGCCATGGCTACATGGAACTCTATTCCACATCAAGTAACTGATGCAAGAAGTAGAATCAGAATTTTAAATAATAATGATAGAAATACACCATGGAACAGCGGGACTGTGAAGTGACACACACACACACACACACACAGGCACATACACATGATAAGACATGCACTCTACACACACGTACACATGGATTTTGTATTGTGGATATGTGAATAGTGGCCTGAGGGCACACACTTAATATGTTGTGAAAGTGTTATGAAATGTAAAGAAATGTAATATTTTAAGTTTTATATAACTGTCTTAATGTTGCTGGACCTCAGGAAGAGTAGCTGCTGTCTTGGCAGCAGCTAATGGGGATCCTTAATAAATACAAATACACTAACGGACTTAATGCAGGTTGTTCATATGACAAGGGATATTGCTTTAATCCAGCGGTGTTGTGTTTCATGCAGTGTTTTGTCTGACTGGGAGTGTGGTTATGGTTGTGTTCTGGCCCAGAACAAGCTGTGTTAGTTTGACTGTGTGGTTGTTTTCTTGTCCAGCACAAAGAGGATCTTCCCCTGGAGGAGCAGGGCCCCAGCATCAAGAACCTGGACTTCTGGCCCAAACTGATCACCCTCATCGTCTCCATCGTAGAGGAGGACAGGAACTCCTACACACCCGTCCTCAGCCAGTTAGTATTAAATTAGTATTACTTAACTAATGTACTAATGATTTCTGTTTTAATGTTCTATTTCCAGTATCTAATGCTGCTCTGTGCCATTTCTCCTCCAGGTTCCCTCAGGAGCTGAATGTGGGGAAGGTGTGTGCTGAGGTCATGTGGATGCTGTTCTCCCAGGACATGAAGTATGCCATGGAGGGTGAGTCTCCACAGATTCCCTCTCAGGAGCCATGCAGACATGTCCCCTATCTGGGTCATTTTGGGGTCAAGGTCTTAAACCACTGCTACTATATCCTAGACTTACTTGGCCCTACCTGGGCCCTTTGTCTGGGTGTGTTTGCGTATGTTGTAGCTATATGGTGAAAGAATGAGCCCAAGAGGATACCTGTGGATTGTACTGTAGACCCTAAGCAACAGTAAAAGGAAAATACATCTCCCCAGTCTCTGCCGGCTCCACCCGCTGTCTGTGGCTCTTTCTCTGTCTTAGCCTTGTCTGTCTTTTCTTCTTTGTCTGTCTTTCAGTAATGGATAATGTTGATCATTACCAGTGGCTTCAGGGTAAGACTGACTAGTGAGACGATAGAGTAGACCCTCTTATTATGCTATGCTACAGTAGGTGACAGTTTTCTCTTAGCCATTAGTAATCATGTATTTTAGTGTTGATTATAATTTGACTTCTACCACAGCACTACTGTGTGAATCTGACCAAAAATGTGCAGTTAGCAGTTGATGTTAGTCTTTAAAAACACAGACTCCAAAGCAAATCAGGGTGCGGAAAATAGGTTTATTCAAATAGGACAAATCATGCTTGGAAGTAGATGATCATTCTCCCCTGTCCTCATTGATGCTCTCCTGAGACTCTCTCCTGTGGTTCTTTCCTGTGATTATCTCCCCAGAACAAAGGGACAGGATCTAGTTTTATAACCCTGCCCTAGCCTGTGGTGACCAATTAGAAGTCCTTGCAGTACAGCTGGGCCAATGGCCAAATATTGAGTATCCTATTTCAGGCTCACCKTATAGACAAATTCCTCCCATGTCTCTGACCTACTGATAAATAATTCCCAATTACAGAAAAAACACTATTTCCATTGATCGTTAATTCTATTGGCTTTTTTCATAGTCTGGCAAGCCATTTGTATTCATCAGTTCTGTATGGCTCATCTCCATTCTATCGTCTCCATCTTTTCACTTCCATCTTGCTATATTTGTTTCTATTTGTGTTGCCTTGTTCTTCTTTCATTTCCTTCCTTCGTCCGTGCTMATTTTTCTGTATTCTAGCCACATCTGAATTCCACTGTCTTTGGGCAGATGTTTTATGCTGGTAAGAGCATAAACCCCACCCCATCACTCCCCCTGTCCTGTTCTCCTCCCAGAACCCCATAATCCCGACAGTTAGATCTGTTTTTCCAGGGAAAACTGTCATTTCCAATGGAGATGCAAAGTTAATTCTCTAGGTTTCTTTCACTGTGGTAAAGAGAAGGGATCACTGCCGCTACCTCACTTTCCAACCAAGATGCATGAATTGAGGAGCAAACTGAAGAGAGGAAATTCAGCAACACTTGGAGTACAATTCAAAAAAACAATTTTTTTAAATCTACCTAGGTTCTACTTTTAGTGATAAAGACAGACTTTTATTTAATTMAATTGTCCTCAGTGTTGATGAATCTCCTCCACTTTTTTCACTGTGGCTGAGAGTTCCTGACTATGTTTTACATATTCCGCCTGTTCTCTCATTTCATTGCTGAGGTTAGAGAATAATGTTTAATGCTTAGAGAAGAACAGGGAGCAAGCTACACTGAAGCTGAGTATGGAGAGAGTAMTGAGGGTGTGAGGGATAAAGAGAGCTGTATCCCAGGGGAGGATGGAGGAGTTCTGGGGATGTGTGATACAGTAGAGCCCCATGCGGTGCAGAGCAAGAGAGTGATATGTGCTGGGTGTGAAAGCTGCTTATGTCTTCCAGGACCTCTCTATAACTCCTCTCCCCACAGGTGGACTGTAGATCTCTAAGTAGTATCTCCACTTCCCTCTGTCCACATGAAAATGTTCACACTCTCTCAATGACAGATCTCTCAGCGATTACAGCTGTGTCTTTCTGGGTAAGTCTCTAAGAGCTTTGCTCACCTGGACCGTACAATATCTGCATATTATTCTTTWAAAAATTCTTCAAGCTCTGTCAAGTTGGTTGTTGATCATTGGTAGACAGCCATTTTCAGGTCTTCCCATCGATTTTCAAGTCGATTTATGCCAAGTTATAACTGTAACTAGGCCACTCAGGAACATTCAAGGTCGTCTTGGTAAGCAACTCCAGTGTATATTAGACCTTTTGTTTTAGGTTATTGTCCTGCTGAAAGGAGAATTTGTCCCCCAGTGTCTGTTGCAAAGAAGACTGAACCAGGTTTTCCTCTAGGATTTTGAATGTGCTTAGCTCTATTCTGTTACTTCTTATAAAAGAAAACTCCCTAGTCCTTGCAGATAACAAGCATACCCATAACATGATGCAGCCACCACCATGCTTGAAAATATGAAGTTGTACTCTGTGATGTATTGGATTTGCCACAAACATAACACTTTGTATTTGTATACATAAAGTTCATTTCTTTGCATATTGTTTTGCAGTTTTACTTTAGTGCCTGATTGCAAACAGGATGCATCCTTTTCACTCTGTCATTTAGGTTAGTGTTGTGGAGTAACTACGATGTTGTTGAGCATTCCTCAGTTTTCTCTTATCACAGCCATTCAACTCTGTTACTGTTTTAAAGTCACCATTGGCCTCATGGTGAAATCCCTGAGCGATTTCCTTCCTCTCCGGCAGCTGAGTTAGGAAGAATACCTGTATCTTTGTAGTGACTGGGTGTATTGATACACCATCCAAAGTGTAATGAATAACTTCACCATGCTCAAAGGGATATTCAGTGTCTGCTTTTTTTTTACCCATCTACCAATAGGTGCCCTTTGCGAGGCATTGGAACACTTCCCTGGTCTTTGTGGTTGAATCTGTGTTTGGTTCCTCAGTCGAGCAGTGAATTTCATACAGATAATTGTATGTGTGGGGTACAGAGATGGGGTTGTCATTCAAAAATCATGTTAAACACTATTATTGCACACAGAGTGAGTCCATGCAACTTTTTATGTGATTTGTTAAGCACATTTTTACTCCTGAACTTATTTAGGCTTGCCATAACAAAGGGATTGAGTACTTATTGACTCAAGACATTTCAGCCTTTCATTTTTTATTAATTTGTAGAAATGTGTAATAGCATAATTCCACATTGACATTATGGGATATTGTGTGTAGGCCAGTGAAACTAAATCTCAATTTCATCCATTTAAAATTGAGGCTATAACACAACAACATTTTGAAAAAGTCAAGGAGTGTGAATACTTTCTGAAGGCACTGTACATGGGTGCATATTTATGCACGCTTGTACACACTCAGACATGCGCAAACACACACACACACACTTAGAGAGACACGAACTCCCACTGGTGTGTTTGTTGCCACAGAGCATGAGAAACACCGGCTGTGTAAGAGTGCTGACTACATGAACCTGCACTTCAAGGTCAAGTGGCTGTACAACGAGTATGTGAAGGACCTGCCAAACTTCAATAGGGTTGTCCCCGACTATCCATCGTGAGTTAACCATTACTTTTCTAAACTTAACAGAAATTTCTAAAAATAGGTTCACCCTATTTTAACCCTTACTTCATTCTTTCAGGTGGTTCTTACAGTTTGTGCTGCAGTGGCTGGATGAGAATGAGTACGTTTCCATGGAGTTCATGCATGGAGCTTTGGAGAGAGACAAGAAAGATGGCGTGAGTTTCTGGTAGTAGTTATTTAAGCAATAAGGCACAAGGGGATGTGGTATATGGCCTATATACCACGACCCAGGGCTGTTCTTCGGCACAATGCAACACGAAGTGCCTGGAAACAGTCCTCAGCCATATACCACAAACCCTGAGGTGCCTTATTGCTATTATAAACTAGTTACCAATGTAATTAGAACAGTAAAAATACATGTTTTGTCATACCCGTGGTATACGGTCTGATATACCACGACTTTCAGCCAATCAGCATTCAGGGCTCGAAGACCCAGTTTATAATTAAGCAACAAGGCACGAGGGGTGTGTAGTATATGGCCAATATACCATGGCTAAGGGCTGTTCTTAGGCATGACGCATCGCGAAGTCTTATTTACCACGGTTGTCAGCCAATCAGCATTCAGTGCTCGAACCACCCAGTTTATAATTCCCTATAGCGCATGGTATATCAACATGGTAGAATTCAATGGCTATTAGTTCATTCTTACATGCTTTGTTTGAGCTGCTTTTGAATGCAAAAGTGGAATTAAAAACATTTATTGGCATTGTTGAATTCGATTTTCATAATAGCAAGCTAGTACTGATGGTTTGGTTAGCTAAACTATTTGAACTGTTTGGTTACCAATGCAACTACTGTAGCTATCTAGTAAACTTTCTGACTACTTCAGTGGATGTTGAACTAATTTCTACCAGCAAATGAACACATTTCTAGTGGCAAATCAACTCGGGGCTCTATGCGTTCTCTGGAAAATAATGCAACTCCGTGCAAGGTCAGTTCCACTCCTTCCACTGTGGAAGGTGTCATGAAACACACCTTCCACATTGTTCATTATTTTCGATAAAACGCGTAGCCCCTCGTTGATTAACCCTTACATCTTTGTCAGTCATTCACTATAAACTATATAGTTACATTTGTCTCCGTCCCCTTCTCCTCACAGTTCCAGCAGACATCTGAGCATGCTCTTTTCTCCTGCTCGGTGGTGGACGTCTTCACCCAGCTCAACCAGAGCTTTGAGATCATCAAGAAACTGGACTGTCCTGACCCCAAGGTCATGGCTCACTACAGCCGACGATTCGCCAAGGTAACCTTATCCTCCGCATCGTACCTACCTACAAGTCAGAACTGTGTGTAATGTAGACCAATGCCTGGAGGGATAGATTGCTCTCTCATATCTCCACCCTCTGTGAGATTCATGTTAGGGAGCCTCGTCCTGAGTCATGCTTGATTTGGAGTTTTGGCTTGAAATGTTTTTCAAACAATGGGAGGCAAAGTTTGGCATTTGCTCAAGCTAGTGTTGTGTTCGAGACCACCTAAAGCGAGAACGATTTCAAGACCAAGACCAGAACATTTTAGTCCATTTCAAGACCATGACTGTAATTCTGTGAAATCGTCACCATAACAAAATGTCCAGTATTTCTGTGTTCAGATTTCAAACAACATATGGATTATTTAGACATTCAGAATAAATGCATGCTGAAGGAAAATAGAGCTACTCTACAAATGACTACTAACCGAAATATAGTGTGGCCTTCTACGCTTTCAGAGAAAGGCTAAGGATTTATAAAATTACAACAATAATTATTATTATATTATTATTTTCAATGATGTTTTGATTTAAGCTCATCAGTTTTTGTTAGAAAGGAAAGGGTTAAAACTAAAGAGAAAAAAAGTTCCAWTCAGGATTTGTCTATGGTGGTCTCTGGGGAGAGAAATCTAGCTAGCTAAGTCAGCCATTGGGACTTAATTTTCCCACGGTCTAGCTAGCTAGCTTTTGTTGTCGGCTAGTGTGCAGCGGCTACAGCAGGTGTTATCAAAGAGAATGTTGTTAATTTGTTAGCGTCTCCCTTTTCAAGAAGAACTTTCAACAAGAAGTTAAGTTTCAAATGATCATCTGGTGAGTGGAACTGCGTTTTTTTTTTTATTGCAGCTCGCATGCTAACTCTTTCAAAATAACTTGCACTATATGACCATAAGTATGTGGACACTTGTCGAACATCATGGGCATGTCGAACATCATAGGCATTAATATGAAGTTGGTTCCCCCTTTGCTGCGATAACAGCCTCCACTCTTTTGGGAAAGATTTCCACTAGATGTTGGAACATTGCTGCAGGGACTTGCTTCCATTTAGCCACAAGAGCATTAGTGAGGTCGGGCACTGATGTTGGGCGATTAGGCCTGACTCAGTCAGCGTTCCAATTCATCCCAAAGGTGTTAGATGGGGWTGAGGTCAGGGCTTCTACACCGATCTCAAAAAACTATTTCTGTGTGGACCTTGCTTTATGCACAGGGTATTGTCATGCTGAAGCAGGAAAGGGCCTTCTCCAAACTGTTGCCACAAAGTTGGAAGCACAGAATCGTCTAGAATGTCATTGTATGCTGTAGCATAAAGATTTCTCTTCACTGGAACTGAGGGGCCTAGCCCGAACCACGAAAAACAGCCCCAGAMCATTATTCTTCCTCCACCAAACTTTACAGATGGCATTATGCATTGGGGCAGGTAGCGTTCTCCTGGCATACGTAAAACTCAGATTAGTCCGTTGGACTGTCAGATGGTGAAACGTGATTCATCACTCCAGAGAACGCGTTTCCACTGCTCCAGAGTCCAATGGTGGCGAGCTTTACACCACTCCAGCCGACGCTTGGCATTGCGCATGGTGATCTTAGGCTTGTGTGCTGCTTGGCCATGGAAACCCATTTCATGAAGCTCCCAACAAACAGTTCTTGTGCTGACGTTGTTTCCAGAGGCAGTTTGGAACTCGGTAGGGAGTGTTGGTGCTTCAACAAAGTACTGAGTAAAGGGTCTGAATAATTACGGAAATAAGGTATTTCTGTTTTTTAATTTTTTATAAATTTGCAAAAATGTCTAAACCTGTTTTTGCTTTGTCATTATGGGGTGTTGTGTGTAGATTGAAAAATATTTAATCAATTTTAGAATGAGGCTGTAACTTAACATAATGTGGGAAAAGTCATGGGGTCTGAATACTTTCAAAATGCACTGTATGTTTCATGAAATTTGTGTATATCTTTGGCCTGGCTGAATGGAAGCTGATAGTTGAGTTTTTTACTCCGCTGGTCTTGGCTGGTCTAAGGAAGAAATGACGAGTCCTCACTGTCCGAGGCCGAGTCAAGACTGAATAAAAATGTGTCCCACACCCAGACACTCAATATGTGGTCTTGGGACTGAGACCGGTCTCAAGTACTACAACACTGGCTCAAACCTTTGAAACATCCCCAAATCTTATTAAAGTGATTCATGACCGCCCAGAGCATTTTCTTCGTCTGAAAACAGCCAACTGTGCCCTTCAGAGAAATCCTTACCATTGCTTTTCTTATTTGAGAGTAGTATACGCTTATTACAGATATGAGCCCCAGTAAATCACATTTCAATAAAAGTAGCCGGAGCATTGTCTGGGGGACTTTCACATTTGTCTAAAAGGAATTGGATATGATATGTTCTCATTAAATCAAAATGACTAATGGGACAACATCCTTTAATGTACCCTCTCTCCTCCCTGGGGCTGGGGTTAGTCTGACCTGGGGCTAGATCCCTGGGGCTAGTCTGACCTGGGGCTAGATCCCTGGGGCTAGCCTGACCTGGGGCTAGATCCCTGGGGCTAGCCTGGCCTGGGGCTAGATCCCTGGGGCTAGCCTGGCCTGGGGCTAGATCCCTGGGGCTAGCCTGGCCTGGGGCAAGATCCCTGGGGCTAGTCTGACCTGGGGCTAGCCTGGTCTGGCAAAGCTTATAGAGAGACTGTGGTTCTGCATCACAAAGAATACATCCAGGGAATACATTCATACTTTCAGAGGCCTTTTGGCAGTAACCTCACATTCATACCCTTACTTTAACTTTACAGAATGACCACACTAACCTCTAGCCTGTGTAAAAAGACCACTTCGCATTCACAGAAAAGGAGGACGGTCATTTAGTGGTTTGATGAGATATATTTCCAAGGACACTGAAACGTCACCCATATTTAGTTGGACACTTTAATTACTTGTTTTCCTCCCCACAGACTATTGCCAAAGTTCTTCTGCAGTATAGTGCCATTCTGACCAAGAGCTTCCCCTCCTACTCTGACAAAGAGAAGATTGTAAGTCTTCATATCCTGCCTTACACGACATATCCTTGGTGTTTTCTTTTGCAGAGTTTTAAACGGGTCTCTGTACCTCTCTCTCCCCCTGTATAGACGTGTGTACTGATGAATAATGTGCAGCAGTTGCGTATCCAGCTGGAGAAGATGTTTGAGTCCATGGGTGCCAAACAGGTAAGCAGCAATACTATGTATAGGAAGAGATAATAACAAATGGCTTCTTCCACAGATGGGTAAGATAGAGCTGGGGTGGCGGGTAGGGATGAACAGTGTCCTTCCTCACTGTGCTACGGACCACCAGGAACCTGCTGGAGAAGACTACAGGTGCAGTGTGTCTCTGGGCTCATGCAGCTAGTTGAGCAGACTTTGGTGTGAGCAGGTTTGGATTTAAAGGAGTGAATGATGTGCTACTCTGGCATCACACCTAGAGAAATAGAGAATCTCAATTGTTTGTTATGTGCTTAGTTGTGAACATATGGTTCAATGATGTTGAAACTGCTCTTCATAGACAAGATCATGAACATGGTATTTGTGTCTTTCTGTACCAGTTAGCAAACAAAGAAGAAATGGTATGGAGATGGCCCACATGATTTAGAGCAGCGGTTCTCAACTGATTTTGCCTCAGGACCTAAATTGAACCAGGTTGTCTGTCGCAACCCAATATGTTAAGCTCACTGATTTGAGGCCACAAAATCAACCAAATCCGCTAAATAGCTCTATATTGAAAATATTGTCAAGATTGAAGATTTATTTTTAGAGATCAAGTTCATCATTTCAACAAACTTTTCTCAACTGCGACTCAGCAGTTGAGAATCGCTGATTTAGAGTATCGTTGATGTGATCCTGTCATGAAGAATAGAGCATTAGATAAATAGCATACTGTACTGTATATAAGCAACTTCTTATTGTGTAGACTAGACTGTTACATTAATATATGCCCTTGGTGATTATATTATTTCCCTACATCAACTTCCTAGAGGGCAAAAAGCTATGTACGGTCTATAGGTTTTCATGACCTTCCCTATGTTTAGCATCCCTACTTAAGAGCACAATGTAGTTATATGTACAGTGCCAGTCAAAAGTTTGGACACACCTACTCATTCAAGGGTTTTTCTTTATTTTTACGATTTTCTACATTGTAGAAAACTATTAAATAAACTATGGCATTCTCTCAACCAGCTTCACCTGGAATGCTTTTACAACAGTCTTGAAGGAGTTCCCACATATGCTGAGCACTTGTTGGCTCCTTTTCCTTCACTCTGCAGTCCAACTCATCTCAAACCATGTCAATTGGGTTGAGATCGGGTGATTGTGGAGGCCAGGTCATCTGATGCATCACTCCATCACTCTCCTTCTTGGTCAAATAGCCCTTACACAGCCTGGAGGTGTGCTGGGTCATTGTCCTGTTGAAAAACGAATTATAGTCCCACAGAATGCTGTGGTAGCCATGCTGGTTAAGTGTGACTTGAATTCTAAATAAATCACAGACAGTGTCACCAGCAAAGCACACTATCACCCCTCCTCCTCCATGCTTCACGGTGGGAACCACACATACGGAGATCATCAGTTTACCTACTCTGCGTCTCACAAAGACACAGCGGTTGGAAGCAAAAATCTCAAATTTGGACTCATCAGACCAAAGGACAGAATTCCACTTGTCTAATATCCATTGCTTGTGTTTTTTGGCCCAAGCAAGTCTCTTCTTATTATTGGTGTCCTTTATAGTAGTGGTTTCTTTGCAGCAATTTGACCATGAAGGCCTGATTCACGCAGTCTCCTCTGAACAGTTAATGTTGATATGTGTCTGTTACTTGAACTCTGAAGCATTTATTTGGGCTGCAATTTTTGTGGCTGGTAACTCTAATGAACTTATCCTCTGCAGTAGAGTTAACTCTGGGTCTTCCTTTCCTGTGGCGGTACTCATCATAGCGCTTGATGGTTTTTGAGATTGCACTTGAAGAAACTTTCTAGACTCACTTGAAGAAAGTTCTAGACTGACCTTCATGTCTTAAAGTAATGATGGACTGTCATTTCTCTTTGCTTATTTGAGCTGTTCTTGCCATAATATGGATGTTGTCTTTTACCAAATAGGGCTATCTTCTGTATACCACCCCTACCTTGTCACAACACAACTGATTGGCTCAAATGCATTAGGAAGGAAAGAAATTCCACAAATGTAACTTTTAACAAGGCACACCTGTTAATTGAAATACATTCCAGGTGACTACCTCATGAAGCTGGTTGAGAGGATGCCAAGAATGTGCAAAGCTGTCATCAAGGCAAAGGGTGGCTACTTTGAAGAATCTCAAATATAAAAAATATTTTGATTTGTTTAACACTTTTTTTGGTTCTACATGATTCCATATGTGTTGTTTCATAGTTTTGATGTTTTCACTATTATTCTACAATGTAGAAAATATTGAAAGTAAAGAAAAGCCCTTGAATGAGTAGGTGTGTCCAMATTTTTGACCGGTACTGTATGTTAAGTATGAAGAGGACCGGCTTCATTCTGAATTATTGTCCCATTCTTACTGAGTAGTAACTGAGTTATTGGATGTTGAGTAAAGTAGTTTGTCTTAGTAATCCCATAGTTTTGGTTTACACACCCATGATTGAATTGTAGCACAAAAGTCTGAGAAGTTGAGTGTAAATAGATGTTTCCTTCACTGCTAAATATTGACAAGCAGGAGGATAATGAGGAAGAGGAGGAAGAGAAGGTGGTTGTGCATTCCCTTTTGATTGGGTGCAGTTTGATTGTTACCAAAGTGGTGTTGTAGATAGAGCATGTAACTCAACTCCCCCATGACCAGCAGGTCATAACTGATTATGTGGATAGAAAGACTCTGGTTGGTTTATGTTATCATTAGAAGACTGAACATGGAGTCCGTGGAATAAAGTTAACCCMATAGAGATCCTATTAAATTACTCTAATTCCTAATTTTATGTTTCACCCTCTATTGAGCCTTTAGAAATGCCCATAGTGAAACCATAGACAACTCAATTAGCTTTCTCTGATGATGGCTCCCTGCGGTGAATATTTAGTCTTTTACAGTGTAATGGAAAGAACTTCTGCACACCGAGGACCAATTTCAGTGATTAGGGCTGTAAAAGTGTAAGATGCATGTTGGGAACTAGTGTCCAGAATTGTTTGTGTATTCACTGCTGATGAATGGCATATGGCTTGTGGTTGGGGTTTTGTAATGTAAGTCAATCACTGTTACATTCTAATGAATACAAAGAGTGGAATTTTAATCTGAGCTCTGTGTTTTTTCCCGAAGAAGCACAGCTATGGGGTTGTGTGATGCCGAGGTGTTCTTTGTGTCAAAGCTCAGTTTCGTGCTGTGAGGAGTTGAACTTAAAAGGCGGTCTTGTCCGGGCTCCGGTAGGGGAGGAGACAGATATGGGATGTTTGTGGGAGGAATTGATTAGGAAGTGAGTTATCACAGAGAAGAGGAAGAGTTCACAGTACACGCTGTCACGCACTCATCTGCCTGTCAAGACAAATTAAGCACACAAAGACGAGACACACTGTTGGAGTAAACTTTTTTGTCGTTTTTGTCAGAAATACTCAAACTGCAGTATCATTACAACTGTGCCATATCAAGGTATGGTCGTAAATGGCTATTCTACTGTACACATCTTTCTCTTAATCTGTATCCTGGAAAGCCTTCACACAGGTATTCATTATAGTCATTCTGACCTTCAAACTGTGGCACTGACTTTCCTCACTTATTAGGAATAAAATAAACTTGGGAACTTTCCCCTCTTCTTTTCCTCCCCCAAGGCAACATGGTTAAAATGATGGCATGGCGGTACGTGGGTGTAAGACGAGGACATTATATATGTGCATGTATGGACATTCTGTACATGGAGATAGATATATATCATTTTTGAACCTCAAGTAGAAAACTGACGATGATCCCCTTTCCATAAATACAGAAAATGATACTGTACCATCATTGTTGACATAGTCGACTGCTGTAACTTGTAAACCAGTTCCCAGTGTGTCAATCATTTCACTGAGGGTGAGATCAACCGTTCTGCCTCTGGCTAAGTTGGAGGTTCACAGAATGTTTTGTTTTCTGTCTCACTCCAACTCTTTCTCCTACTTTCTTCTCCTCTTCTACTACTGTGCAATCAAYTTACTTATTTTTTAAATGTTGTTTTCAATAGACTGACAAAGAGAAGGTGGGTTCATTACAAACAAATGTTCCATACATACAGTATGTACTTTCACAGTATGTATGCAAAGGTTTACTTTACCGCTTTTACTTTACTTGACCCTTTTTATAAATGTGTTTTTTGGTTAAGTTAGTTTGCGTTACAGGTAGAGAGATATCTGTAGTGCTAGATCATCTCTACATGTTAGGACATATAGGTAACTGCCAAATTAAAGGAAACACTTGTGTAAATGAGGGTTCTAGCAGCTCTGTTATGGTATGGGGTGCATTTCCTGGCATGGTTTAGGTCCAYTCAACCCCTTATGGCAAGATAAAAGCCATTCTGAGTGATCATCTTCAACCTATGGTGAGTAATTTCTATCCTGATGGGAGTGGTCTCTTCCAGGATTACAATCCACAGGGTGCGAGTGGTCACTGAATTGTTTGAAGAACATGAAAACCATGTAAACCATATGCCATGGCTGTCTCAGTCACCAGATCTCAACCCAATTGAACACTTATGGGGGTTTCTGAAGAGGCTCCTGAGATAGTGTTTTCAACCACCATTAACAAAACACCAAATCATGGAATTTCTCACGAAAGAATGGTGTCRCTTCCTTCCAATATACTTGTAGAATCTATGCCAAGGCACATTGAAGCTGTTCTGGCTCGTGGTGGCCCAACGCCCTATTAAAACACTTTATGTTAGTGTTTCCTTTATTTTGGCAGTTACCTGTAGGTTTGTTGCTATCCATAGTTATTGCAGCACCACAGACACATTTGACAGGCTTTTCCCCCTTCATTTTTCTTCCTCTCAAAGATTGATGCACCACAAGAGGAAAGGTGGGTTAGAGTGTGTCTTTCTCCCTGCGTTGTGTAGTGGAGGGGTAGCTATGCTGCTCACAAAAATGACACTGGTCTGCTAAATGCTAAATGACTTAAATGGTTCATTGGTCAAAAGATTTACTTGCTCTTCAGGTATTTGCCATATATTGCTAGCAGTGTGGGTTGTTTTTACTCAATGCTATCTCTTCATAAGAGATGGCAATACATGTTGCCATATCTTTTTTTTCCCCTACCACTCTCTGATAGCCTTCTCTTTCTTTTCAGGCTAAGGTGAGTGTAGTGAGGATGTGACATCCTCAGTGAGTGGCGATCCACACTAACACACGTGCATCACAGTCACTAACAGTCACTTACTCAGCAGTATACACACGCACAGGATGCTCATGAACACATACTCAGTCTCTCCCTATAGCCCCTGTAAGCCTTCCTTGTATCCACTGGTGCAGAACTCATTAAGTAGTCTCCCCCACAGCTGTCCTATACTGTACCCTGGTCTACACCCTAGACATGTAGTCTAGTCCCTGGCAGTCCATGTATCAGCTGGCTTATTGGAGTATTAGCTTAATGGGCCACATGTTGTCATCTGGCTGGCTGGGGTTGCTTTAGGCCTCTGAGATGGTTTCTGTCAGACCGATGCTGTGGTTGTAGATCTGGGACACGTGACCCCTGGTGGCTCCTCTAATAGTGTATACTTCTGAGTCAATATTTTACATTTACATTTAAGTCATTTAGCAGACGCTCTTATCCAGAGCGACTTACAAATTGGTGCAGTCACCTTATGATATCCAGTGGAACAACCACTTTACAATAGTGCATCTAACTCTTTTAAGGGGGGGGTTAGAAGGATTACTTTATCCTATCCTAGGTATTCCTTAAAGAGGTGGGGTTTCAGGTGTCTCCGGAAGGTGGTGATTGACTCCGCTGACCTGGCGTCGTGAGGGAGTTTGTTCCACCATTGGGGTGCCAGAGCAGCGAACAGTTTTGACTGGGCTGAGCGGGARCTGTACTTCCTCAGAGGTAGGGAGGCGAGCAGGCCAGAGGTGGATGAACGCAGTGCCCTTGTTTGGGTGTAGGGCCTGATCAGAGCCTGAAGGTACGGAGGTGCCGTTCCCCTCACAGCTCCGTAGGCAAGCACCATGGTCTTGTAGCGGATGCGAGCTTCAACTGGAAGCCAGTGGAGAGAGCGGAGGAGCGGGGTGACGTGAGAGAACTTGGGAAGGTTGAACACCAGACGGGCTGCRGCGTTCTGGATGAGTTGTAGGGGTTTAATGGCACAGGCAGGGAGCCCAGCCAACAGCGAGTTGCAGTAATCCAGACGGGAGATGACAAGTGCCTGGATTAGGACCTGCGCCGCTTCCTGTGTGAGGCAGGGTCGTACTCTGCGAATGTTGTAGAGCATGAACCTACAGGAACGGGTCACCGCCTTGATGTTAGTTGAGAACGACAGGGTGTTGTCCAGGATCACACCAAGGTTCTTAGCACTCTGGGAGGAGGACACAATGGAGTTGTCAACCGTGATGGCGAGATCATGGAACGGGCAGTCCTTCCCCGGGAGGAAGAGCAGCTCCGTCTTGCCGAGGTTCAGCTTGAGGTGGTGATCCGTCATCCACACTGATATGTCTGCCAGACATGCAGAGATGCGATTCGCCACCTGGTTATCAGAAGGGGGAAAGGAGAAGATTAATTGTGTGTCGTCTGCATAGCAATGATAGGAGAGACCATGTGAGGATATGACATATCATGAATCTGCTGTCATAATAAACCTTCATTTTCTTTAATCATATTTCTTTGAAGGTGGTGATTATTACATGCAAAAAGGTGGATTATTCTGCAGGAGTGTGTCTCTAATTAATCAGAGTGACTGTAATTAACTAGAAAAGAAGTAGCAGTGACATGTTGTGCATTGCAATTATAGGGAATCTCACTACTTCAGTCAAATATGTCCTATTTTCACTTTCTATGAAAATGTTTGATGCCTTTTCTTGCCATGCTTGTTAATTTACTGGCGAAAAGCAAACTTTTCCTCCATTGCTGATGGATTATCGTGTGCTCTACTTTGGCTTGCAATATGCACACTTTACAGTATGTGTGTTCTCTGGTTTGTGAGAATCATGCTGATATAACATGTTACATGGTAAAGTAAAACATGTGCTGTACTCATACTTATCAGACTGTCTTCTCTGCGTCTGCCTTAATGTCTATCTGTATCTGTGTGTCTGCCTTTCTCTTTCTTCCTGTCTGTCCATCTGCAGCTGGACACAGACGCTAGTGACCTCCTGAACGAGCTTCAGGTCAAGCTGAACAATGTGCTGGATGAGCTGAGTACCACATTTGGAAACAGGTACACACACCCACAATGCAGTCCCAAGATTCAAACATGTACACTCTCCCCATACTCTACAACTCACTCATTCCTAATGTTTGTACTGTAGTCTCTTGCGCACAGCCTCTGTAGTATATGGAGTCCATTTTGGCTCTGACCCATAACCTCTGTGGCTCCTTTCTCTCCTGTAGTTTCCAGGTCCATATTGATGGCTGTATGAGACAGATGGCCTCTCTGTTGTATCAGATCAAGGGCCCAGTCAACGCCAACAGCCGCAACATGGTGGAGGCCGACTCCGACAACATGCTGCGGCCACTCATGGACTTCCTGGATTCAAAGTGAGTGGACCCCTTGATTCTCTCCTGCTTTGCTATGGTCACTGATTTGGTGGCGTAAATTTTAGGGCCTTCTCTATGAAGTCAAAGGTGTTATTGTCCGTATGTTGTGCCATGTTGCATGATTGTGTATTTGTTGATGTGTGGTGTCTCATTGAGTGTGTGTATGTATGCAGGTTGACACTGTTTGCCTCGGCGTGTGAGAAGACGGTTCTGAAGCGGGTTCTGAAGGAGCTGTGGAGGATTGTGATGAGCAGCCTGGAGAAGACCATTGTCCTTCCGCAAGGAAATGGCACCTTTGTAAGACCTAACACCCTCAACATTCACCTTAAAAACGGGGCCTTTTTCTCATGGCCCTCTACTCCAAACACTCTCTCCTAATGCTATGCATGTTCTTTTCCTCCCCATTTGGGAAAAAAATATATACTTTTCAAAATATTTAACCTCCATGTAAAATGTATGTCAAATACATGTAGATACATTTGCATCTTTGCTAAAATGCATGTAATGCCTTAAAATGTACTCCAGAGATGCATGTGGGGTACCAGTCAGACGTTTGGACACACCTACTCATTCAAGGGTTTTTCTTTATTTTTACTATTTTCTAATAGTGAATAGTTCATAACTATGACAGCTTTGCACACTCTTGGCATTCTCTCAACCAGCTTCACCTGGAATGCTTTTACAACAATCTTAAAGCAGTTCCCACATATGCTGAGCACTTGTTGGCTCCTTTTCCTTCAATCTGCGGTCCAATTMATCCCAAACCATCTCAGTTGGGTTGAGGTCGGGTGATTTGTGGAGGCCAGGTCATCTGATGCAGCACTCCATCACTTTCCTTCTTGGTCAAATAGCCCTTACACAGCCTGGAGGTGTGTTGGGTCATTGTCTCGTTAAAAAACAAATGATAGACCCACTAAACACAAACCAGATGGGATGGCATCTCGTTGTGGTAGCCATGCTGGTTAAGTGTGCCTGGAATTCTAAATAAATCACAGACCATGTCACCAGAAAAGCACCCCCACACCTCCTCCTTCATGCTTCACGGTGGGAATCACACATGCGGAGATCATCCGTTCACCTACTCTGCGTCCCACAAAGACACGGCGGTTGGAACCAAAAATATCAAATTTGGACTCATCAGACCAAAGGACAGATTTCCACTGGTCTAATGTCCATTGCTTGTGTTGCTTGGCCCAAGCAAGTCTATTCTTATTATTGGGGTCCTTTAGCAGTGGTTTCTTTGCAGCAAATCGACCATGAAGACCTGATTCACGCAGTCTCCTCTGAACAGTTGATGTTGAGATGTCTCTTACTTGAACTCTGTGATGCATTTATTTGGGCTGCAATTTTTGTGGCTGGTAACTCTAATGAACTTATCCTCTGCAGCAGAGTTAACTCTGGGTCTTCCTTTCCTGTGGCGGTCCTCATGAGAGCCAGTTTCATCATAGCATTTGATGGTTTTTGCGACTGCACTTGAAGAAACTTTAAAAGTTCTTGACATTTTGTGGATTGATTGACCTTCATGTCTTAAAGTAATGATGGACTGTCGTTTCTCTTTGCTTATTTGAGCTGTTCTTACAATAGTATGTACTTGGTCTTTTACCAAATAGAGCTATCTTCTGTATTCCACCCCTACCTTGTCACAACACAACTGATTGGCTCAAATACATTAAGAAGGAAAGAAATTCCACAAATGTAACTTTTAACAAGGCACACCTGTTAATTGAAATGCATTCCAGGTGACTACCTCATGATGCTGGTGGAGAGAATGCCAAGAGTGTGCAAAGCTGTCATCAAGGCAAAAGGTGGCTACTTTGAAGAATCTCAAATGTAAAATATGATTCCATATGTGTTATTTCATAGTTTGGATGTCTACACTATTATTCTACAATGTATAAAATAGTAAAAATTAAGAAAAACCCTGGAAAGAGTAGGTGTGTCCAAACTTCTGACTGGTAGTGTACATACATTTGCGTCTTTGCTCAAATTAATGTAATGCCTGACAATATTCCAGAAATGCTTGGGTATGACATCTAGTCTACAGGGTGGCCAAAGTGCTTCCAAATTCATCTTCTTATATTACTCTTTACGTATTGGTCAATGGAGATACTTTTTTTGGCCACAAAGCCAAAACTGGCAGTGATATAATTGTAATTGTTCATTCTGYCATAAAGAGCACATGTTCAACTTCATAAAAAACATGTCTTCCCATCTCAAGAGGTATTTATTTTTTACTATAGTAAGGGACTATAGTAAGGGTTTTTTATCGATTTAAACAAACACTATACATCGTACAATGCTCCACAATGTGTCAAAGTGTAGGTCTAGGTCCTCCAATGAGAGGCATTATATTCTACAATGTTTTGGTTCCAATCGTTTTTCCACCATTCATTTTTCCCATTGGTATTTATGAAACACTTAAAGTAAGAGCTGTGTTTCAAGTAGACTTGCCTTGGCATGACATTTTGATAACCATGTAAGTCTCTCTCGGACAAGGTGACTTTTAGCAATATATTCGTCTCTATTCACTCTCAGATTCGAAAATTCTTAATTCATTTATACCCCCAAGCCATAAGAYTCTGAACATGTAATCAAATGGCTACCCGGACTATTTGCATTGTGTACCCCCCCAACCCCTCTTTTACGCTGCTGCTACTCTGTTTATCATATATGCATAGTCACTTTAACTATACATTCATGTACATACTACCTCAATTAGCCTGACTAACTGGTGCCTGTATATAGCCTCGCTACTGTATATAGCCTCGCTACTGTTATTTTTTCACTTTATTTTTACTGTTGATTTTATTTCTTTACTTACTTATTGTTCACCTAATACTTTTTTTTTTTAATTGCACTGTTGGTTAGTAAGCATTTCACTAAGGTCTACACCTGTTCTATTCGGCGCACGTGACAAATAAACTTTGATTTGATTTAATTAGCATCAAAGTAGACGTCATGCAAACCTACAAATCCCTGCAAGCTTCTACACGTCATCTCTAGCTGACACCTTTGCTAACAGGCATTGTCAATTTTAAACTTGCACCAGACAGTTCACAGAATTGGTCATTTAAATAAATGTAGCCAATTTATGAATTACTACATTTAGCTAACATTAGATAATGAATCCAGAGATTCTTACCTTTGCCTCAATTTGACAGTCTCGTCCAGATCATCATGGCATTTGTAGTTATTTATGATAGCCACATTAGCAGCTACTTAGCATTTCATTTTTGGGGGGCTAAATACAGGCGACTATGTTGATAAAAGTCACCTTGTCCTCGAGCAGATATTCCCGAATTGGGGTTCTTCCCATGTTCAAATAGTCCATTTCTATTTTCCAACTGGGCTATACGTTTGGGTGAGGTTTTTTTCTCGCATGAGTAGCCTCGTTTCACTGCCAAAAATAAAATTAAACCATCAAGTGTTCAGCGAAATAACAACACAATGTCAAATACAGGTAGCCTAGTCAAATAATTAACATCTGATCACATTAATCGTTACTCTCTTGCGGGAATTCCACTAACGGTCCGTATGTGGCCAAACGTAGCTGCTGCTCATTCCGTTTGCTCGATAATGGATAAATTCAGTCGACAACACAAATTGTTCTGCTTCGACGAGCACATCCAATGCTAGCATCAGTAATTCTACATTTGTTGTAAGCCCAGCTAGCATGGACACTGACAGTTGTGAATCTGATGCAGCCGAAGAGCTACTGCCCCCTTACCCGGGGAAGCACCGAACAGACCGGGACGTTGGACCATCAAAGAGGCGCAAATATGATGAGAACTACATTGAGTTGGGGTTCACTTGTATTGGGAGTAGTGCCTTTCCTCAGCAAGTGTGTTAAATGTGCAAAAGTACAACTCAATGAAACCTTCACTCCTGCGGAGACATTTAGAAACTAAACATGCCATTTTGAAAAAGAAGCCAGGGGAGTTTTTGGAGCGAGAATTAAGACAACTTTCAAGTAGTAAGACATGTATAAAAGCAACAATACCATAAATAAGAAGGGTCTAGAAGTGTCTTATATGGTGAGCTACCGAGTGGCTAGGACAGGCAAGCCCCATACTATTGTGGAGGACTTCATTCTTCCTGCTGCCGTGGATATGGCTGGGACAATGCTGGAGGAAAAGGCCAAAATAACTACAGACAATGCCTTCATCAAACAACACTGTTTCACAACGCATCAGTGACATGGCAGAGGATGTTTTGAAACAATTACTGTTTCGCGTACAAGCCAGTGAATTATGTGTGTTACAGCTGCATGAGTCAACAGACGTGGCGGGCCTGGCACAGCTCCTGGTAAATGTCTGTTACGTTTATGGGGGGTCAATTAAGGAAGACATCCTCTTCTGGAAACCAGGACAACAGGAGAGGATATTTTTTAAGTACTGGACAACTTTGTGACATCAAATGGACTTTGGTGGTCAAGATGTGTTGGTGTCTGTACTGATGGCGCAAAAGCCATGACGGAGACATAGTGGAGTAGTAACGCGCGTGCAAGCAGTTGCTCCCGACGCCACTTGGGTACACTGCAGCATCCACCGAGAGGCTCTTGCTGCCAAGGGGATGCCTGACAGCTTGAAAGATGTTTTGGACACTACAGTGAAAATGGTTAACTTTGTTAAAGCAAGGCCCCTGAACTCTYGTGTATTTTCTGCATTATGCAGTGATATGGGCAGCAACAATGTAACGCTTTTACAACATACAGAAGTGCGCTGGTTATCAAGGAGCAAAGTATTTGACCTGTTTTTTTTAATTGAGAGACGAGCTTAAACTTTTCTTTACTGACCATAATTCTCACTTGTCTGACCGCTTGCATGATGAGTTTCTCACACGGCCTGTCTGGGTGATGTTTTTTCTCGCCTGAATGATCTGAATCTACGATTCTATATTCAATGTGCGGGTCAAAAATGAGGCTATGACTAAGAAGTTGGAGCTCTTCTCTTTCTGCATTAACAAGGACAACACACAGATCTTTCCATCATTGTATGATTTTTTGTTTGCAAATGAGCTAAAGCTTACGGACAAATGTGATATAGCAAAGCACCTGAGTGAGTTGGTTGCGCAATTACGCAGGTACTTTCCCGAAACGGATGACACGAACAAATGGATTCGTTATCCCTTTCATGCCCTGCCACTTACCGATATCTGAACAAGAGAGACTCATCGAAATTGCCGCAAGCGCTTCTGTTAAAATTGAATTTAAATCAGAAGCCACTGCCAGATTTCTGGATTGGCTGATCTCAGAGTATCCTGCCTTGGCAAATCGCACTTTTAAGACACTGATGCCCTTTGCAACCACGTACCTATGTGAGAGTGGATTCTCGGCCCTTACTAGCATGAAAACTAAATACAGGCACAGAATGTGTGTGGAAAATAATTTAAGACTGAGACTYTCTCCAATACAACCCAAGATTGCAGAGTTAGTTGAAGTCAGAAGTTTACATGCACCTTAGCCAAATACATTTAAACTCAGTTTTCACAATTCCTGACATTTAATCCTAGTAAAAATGTCCTAGCTTAGGTCAGTTAGGATCATCACTTTATTTTAAGAAGGTGAAAAGTCGGAATAATAGTAGAGAGAATGATTTGTTTCAGCATTTATTTATTTCATCACATTCCCAGTGGGTCAGAAGTTTATGTACACTCAATTAGTATTTGGTAGCATTGCCTTTAAATTGTTTAACTTGGTTCAAACGTTTCGGGTAGCCTTCCACAAGCTTCCAACAATAAATTGGGTGAATTTTGGCCCATTCCTCCTGACAGAGCAGGTGTAACTGAGTCAGGTTTGTAGACCTCCTTGCTCGCACACGCTTTTTCAGTTCTGCCCACAAAATTTCAMTAGGATTGAGGTCAGGCCTTTGTGATGGCCACTCCAATACCTTGACTTTGTTTACATTTACATTTTAGTCATTTAGCAGACGCTCTTATCCAGAGCGACTTACAGTAGAGTGCATACATTTTATTACATTTTACATACTGAGACAAGGATATCCCTACCGGCCAAACCCTCCCTAACCCGGACGACGCTATGCCAATTGTGCGTCGCCCCACGGACCTCCCGGTTGCGGCCGGCTGCGACAGAGCCTGGGCGTGAACCCAGAGACTCTGGTGGCGCAGCTAGCACTGCGATGCAGTGCCCTAGACCACTGCGCCACCCGGGAGACAAATAAATAATATCCGCTCCAAGTGATATTTCAGTAATTACATTATGATGAGATACATTTACAAAATGTCCTTAAGCCATGTTGCCACAACTTTGGAAGTATGCTCATTGTCCATTTGGAAGACCCATTTGTGACCAAGCTTTAACTACCTGACTAATGTCTTGAGATTTTGCTTCAATATATCCACATCATTTTCTTTCCTGATGATGCCATCTATTTTGTGAAGTGCACCAGTCCCTCCTGTAGCAAAGCACCCCCACAACATGATGCTGCCACCCCCGTGCTTCACGGTTGGGATGGTGTTCTTCGGCTCTTTTTCCTCCAAAAATAACGATGGTCAATATGGCCAAACAGTTCTATTTTTGTTTCATCAGACCAGAGGACATTTCTCCAAAAAGTACAATATTTGTCCCCATGTGTAGTTGCAAACTGGAGTCTGGCTTTTTTATGGCGGTTTTGGAGCAGTGGCTTCTTCCTTGCTGAGCGGCCTTTCAGGTTATGTCGATATAGGACTCGTTTTCCTGTGGATATAGATACTTTTGTACCTGTTTCCTCCAGCACAAGGTCATTTGCTGCTGTTCTGGGATTTATTTGCACTTTTTGCACCAAAGTACATTCATCTCTAGGAGACAGAACGCGTCTCCTTTCTGAGCGGTATGACGGTTRTGTGGTCCCATGGTGTTTATACTTGTGTACTATTGTTTATACAGATGAACATGGTACCTTCAGGCATTTGGAAATTGCTCCCAAGGATGAACCAGACTTGTGGAGGTCTCCAATTTTTTTCTTGAGGTCTTGGCTGATTTCTTTTGATTTTCCCATGTCGTCAAGCAAAGAGGCACTAAGTTTGTTTGTAGGCCTTGAAATAAATCCACAGGTACACCTCCAATTGACTCAAATTATGTCAATTAGCCTATCAAAAGCTTCTAAAGCCATGACATCATTTTCTGGAATTTTCCAATCTGTTTAAAGGCACAGTCAACTTGGTGTATGTAAACTTCTGACCCACTGGAATTGTGATACAGTGAAATAATCTGTCTGTAAACAATTGTTGGGAAAATGACTTGCCAAAACTATAGTTTGTTAACAAGAAATTTGTGGAGTGGTTGAGAAACGAGTTTTAATGACTCCGACCTCAGTGTATGTAAACTTCCGACTTCAACTGTATGTGTATCCTTTCAAGCACACCCTTCTCAGTAACCTGTGGTGAGTTATTCACAATTTTCAATGCCTAATAAGGTTTTATATGTAAGATGGTTAAATAAAGAGCAAAATGATTTATTATTATTATTATATTATTATTTGTGCCCTGATCCTATAAGAGCTCTTTGTCACTTCCCACGAGCTGGGTTGTGACAAAAACTCACACTCATTCTTATGTTTAATAAATGTATTGTATAGTGTGTGTGGGGGGTAGGCTTACAATGATGGCTTAAAACAACATTTGAGAGTGCGATGACCCTGGCGTTAGAGGGGGTACGCAGCTGGAGGTTGAATGTTTGAAGAGGTACGGAACCACTGTCCTAGAGATTTACACAGTTATCAAAACGTCACACCAGGGTAAGCCTACAGGAAACACATCCCTTATTTTAAGTGTTTCTAAAATCACCTATGGGGAAAATGAATGGTGGGGAAATTATTGGAACCATTTCCCTGTTTGACCGCTAGATTTATGGGTATTATGACTCATCTGTGGTACTCTTTTAGGGATTGTAGCTTTCACCTGGGTTCACCTGGTCAGTCTGTCATGGAAAGAGCGGTTGTTTATAATGTTTTCTGCACTCATTGTGACTCGTGTATCCTAAAATAAAATCTACAAATACATAAAAATAAACAATTTGTGTGGGTCAGGGTGCTCAGATCCTGTCTGCAGCCAAGGAACTGGGGCAGCTCTCCAAGCTCAAGGATCACATGGCAGGAGAGGCCAAAAGCCTGACACCTAAACAGTGTGCTGTCATCGATATAGCACTGGACACAATCAAGGTTTGTGTTATGTTTAAGTTCATAGTGACACATACACCTGTGATAAAGTTACTACTTACATTAGTTGCTGAAGGTGACTTGGTTGCTGAGCATTTAATTACCGTCCTCATTCATTGCGTAGTAGGAAAACAATCCTTCCGTCTCCCTCTCTTTTCCCCTCTTTTCCCTTTCTCTCTCCCTCTCTTCTGCAGCAATACTTCCATGCTGGAGGAAACGGTCTGAAGAAGGCATTCCTGGAGAAGAGTTCTGAGTTGACCTCACTACGCCACGCTCTGTCCCTCTACACACAGACCACAGACACACTCATCAAGACCTTCGTCACAACACAACACGCACAAGGTAAGGCTTGCGCGCACACAATAGCATCAGTCTGCGTTCCATTGTTTCTAAATAAATACTGTCCATAACACAGTCCTAAAATAACTTTTGCTTCTCCCCTGCCTTGCCACCAGGGGTCACCAGGGGTCTTGAGTACTGTTATATTCCAGTAATGGGCTTGAAGTTGATCTATCAGCTAAATATTGTGTCTCTATTACTTACCTATTAACTAACTTTATCTGGCTGTGTGACTGTTCTGTGAGTTGAAGTCTAACATGACTCTGCTGCCATTTGACGTGCTTTTTTTGCTGTTTGTCTTCTCTCTTGTTATCTCCTCTGCTGCCTCCTCACCAGTGCACAATGGGAAGGGTATTAGGTTAACACCCAATGAAAAAATACAACCCTCCAGGGGTAGGTTGTGCCAACAATGGATAGCATGTGCCAACAACCCCTCCCTCCTTTACTCTGTGACTGTACATAAACCCCTTCCCATCTGCCCCTGCCCCTGTGGGTGAGTTTGCCCCAAACATCAACCCTGACTGCTCCTCCTCCCTAACGGATACTACTCCTGGTATCTATAACCACTGACCACCACTGGAAGATCATGTCTTGTGTTTCTATCTGTGTGTACACTAGGCTCAGGAGTGGACAAGCCAGTTGGAGAGATATCCATACAGATTGACCTATTCACCCATCCTGGGACTGGGGAGCACAAAGTCACTGTCAAAGGTTCCTATAGGGTTTAAGGGAACATGACTATAATGAACCATTATCTCTGTCTCTCCCTGTGCCAACAAACTAACGATCTCCTTCCTTGTTGTGTATCAGTGGTGGGAGCCAATGATCTGAAGTGGCAGACGTCTGGGATGTTCCGGCCCTTCGTGGAGATCACCATGATCGGACCCCACCTCAGTGACAAGAAGCGCAAGTTCCAAACCAAGTCCAAGAACAACAGCTGGGCGCCCAAGTTCAACGAGACCTTCCACTTGTGAGTGCAGAGCCAAGCAATAGTACAGTAGCCTGTTACCTACAATAACCAATAGTAGCCCCTTGAAATAGCCAATGCTCATCGTAAAAAAGAAAACTCTCCCTCCCCTCAATGTCTCCTCAGTGTCTTGGGCAACGAGGATGGCTTTGAGTGCTACGAGCTTCAGATGTGTGTGAAGGACTACTGCTTTGGTCGTGCTGACCGGGTGGTGGGCATGGCTGTGATGCAGCTGAGGGACGTGGCAGAGAAAGGCAGCGTGGCGTGCTGGTGTCCTCTGGGCCAGATTGTCACCATGGATGAGACAGGCCTCACCGCCATGCGCATCCTCTCCCAGCGTTCAAACGACGAGGTGGCCAAGGAGTTCGTCAAGCTCAAGTCTGAGATACGTTCTGCAGAGGAGGGCAGCTGAGGTTTCCCTAAAGGAGGGGAGGAGTGTGAAGGGCCTCTAGTAAAGACAAGTGGAGAGGGATGGGAGAACCTTCATTACACAGAAGGAAAGCCGCTCGACTACTACTTTGGACTAATAATGTTTCCTGGCTGCTACTGGCTGTTTGATGGACACTGGTTCACTAACATAGGGTCACTATTTATCACACTCACCTTMTGAATCTCTCACTCACTATATCATTCACACACATAGTTTCTCTTTCACTCAGTGGTTATTACACACACTCACACGATACTGTACTTCCTGTGGGTCTGCCAGTCTTGCACTATGGACATGCCATGGGCATTATGTGCCAGTCACCTCCCTGCCAGCCTGTATGTACTTCAGTACAGGGTCTCCCCCTCATCCCACAAATGTTTGTCATGTGCAAATCCCCCCCAACTGTGGCCGTACGTTTGATGCCTTACACTTTGGAAGCTGTGAATGTGTGAAGTTTAGACTGTAACCTATAGTACAAAACTGTTTATTTATCTTCCTCAATCTCACTTTGGTGTTCTTCAGGGTCCATGTTAGTCTCATTGATGCTACTTTAAGGGTCCAAACACGGGATGTCTTGTTAATGTTGGTGCATCGGTCAAGGTAGATTCACCTGGTTTCTATCCTACCACATGTCAAGTACCCTGCTCCTAAATATAGTGTACAAATCCACTGGTTTCTGCTGTAGAAAAGGAACGTGGGGTTTTTTGTATTGAAAGTGGTGCCTTGTGGTGTTTCTGAAGTGATTTTACGTTTGAGTCATCCACCTATTTTCTGACTTGAGGTACTGTAATGCCAACAGCACTCAATGTAAAGGGGTTGTACRTTATGTGTGCCCTGCCAGGAATTGGGCTCTTATTCCTGACCCATTAATCCCGTAAGTGTAGAGTGTTGACAATGCACTTTGAATTAGTATTTTCTATAATGCTTTTGAGTCTAAATTCAATCAAATTGATTTATAAAGCCCTTCTTACGTCAGCTGATGTCACAAAGTGCTGTACAGAAACCCAGCCTAAAACCCCAAACAGCAAGCAATGCAGGTATAGGAGCACGGTGGCTTGGAAAAACTCCCTAGAATGGCTGGAACCTAGGAAGAAACCTAGAGAGGAACCAGGCTATGAGGGGTGGCCAGTCCTCTTCTGGCTGTGCCGGGTGGAGATAAATTGACATCAACATCCTCAACCCAAGGGCTGCCTTCAATAGAGAGAGAAACTTCCATTAAGGATAGATGGAGATGTGAGCACTTTTACTCGCTTATTACAGTACATCAAAGTGCAGTGGTGTATGGAGGGCCCTGTCTTAAACTTTGTATTCACTAGGAAATAACATGTTTTACAAACATTTGGCTAATGTTGCCAACCCTCAATGACACAGCCATTTTATTAATCGTTTTTTTTTTATGTATTTATTCCAGATTACGAATGGGGTCTACTATTGCAAACAAAGAGGGCTACTAGATAGCATTTGAGTATTGTTTGCAGTGGTAGTTTTGAATGGCTTTGTGCTGCAGTACCCTACAGATACTAACTGGACCTAGAGGATATTTTGGGGTTTAAACAGTTTTTGTCTCCGTTGAGGAAAAAAACTATTATTTTCCAGCTATGTTTCCTTGTATCTCTGAGTGGCCTTGCTACTGTGATGATAATAGAAGCTGTCTATTTAATACCTGTTTTCCCCCTTATTTTCTGTGTATTTATTTTGTTGAACAACAATAGAGGATTGGTCAATTTGCCCAAAATCAACTGTATTTAATCATTTTGAAGGATTTATATTTGTTTAATATTTGTTGAGGTGTAGTTATTCTCTTAGTCTTTTTAAAATGTTACATTGAAAATGTGTGTATCCCTCTTTTGGAAACATGCAATTATGGTGGAGCTGTTCAGTACTGTATCAATTCACTTAAGGTGTGATGCATGCCAGTCAACTTCCTCATAGAAATGAGGGGAGAAAAAAATCACACTCATACTGAAAATATTTTTGTATTTGTTAAGTAACACTGCCATTGTCCATACAATTATAGTCAGTTTGTTGAATAGGAAACCACTGCAAAATCACACACTGCAGAAGTTATATCTGGGCTTTATATACAGTATCTACTGTACCAATGTGAAGTCCTACATATTTTGGGCTGTTGATTTAGGGAAAAATGTCTACCTTTAAGGAGGGCACTGCCACTCTAACATACATGTTCCTTGTGCCAAGCTGTCCCCAAGTGTTCACTTTTTATAATTTCATTTTGTTTTTAATACATTGTTTTTTTTAACTTGAACTTTTGCACAATTATTAAATCACTACAATAGTTAGCACGTATAGTATATCAGTCAAAGTACTATTGTGAAGTTTTATTTGTATTATTGCTACTGGAAAACATTTGGTATTGATCATTAAAATGTGTACATTCCAATTTATGAATTTTGTATAAAGTATTTAAGAAATATCTGTTGATGTGTCTGGCAAATTTAGTGTGTTTTCCTTTACAAAGAACATGATTCTCATCTCCAGATGTGATAGTATTCATGAATTTTTACGTGTTTTTATCCTGCTGTTTTTTACCAGTAAAATTTTGTTTGACAATCAGCATTATTTCATATTGCAGCCCTGCTATTTGTAAGTGGTAAAATACAAACCATTGCATAAAACTAAAGAATATTAGATGTTCACAAATATCCTTTTCCATTTGGTATTTCGTAAATGTCTGGAGGATACCTTGCCATTTCTCTCCAAGCTGCCGGTGTTGAGCTTGGTAGAACCTTGTTTTATATTAGACACGTGCCCTGAAAAGACCACTGTGCCCTTGAAGGGTCATGAAGATGTCTATCACCACAAGGTAAGACATGCACTCAGTAATAATGACAGTGTCTCTTCAACATTCCTTGGTATCATATGCGTGTGTGTATCCGTGTGTGTGTCCGTGCTTCTGTGGCTGTGCATCCATTTGCCTATTGGCTCATAACGAAGTCCTGGGGACTACAGAGGACCCTTTTGTACTCGTGTCCAGGTTTTGGATTTCACCTGTGGCTCTGAAGCTCTGAGATTCTGTTCAACCTCCTCCCCCCATTTTCATAACAATCATCACAATTCCGATGGTATTAACACTTCTAGTCCACATATGAGCAATGTCACGTTCTAAAGGGTAACACTCATAGACTTAAATCAAAATAACTGTAACGTGCAGTATGCCTGTTTTGATATGAATTCATATATAGGAAGTGGAAAATAGTGTGTCTGCGCATGCGTCCCCACCTCAGGGTGTGTGTGTGTGACATGCCTGGTATCCTCTGATCTTCCTGTTCATTGCCCCATTGTTTGTTCTGATTGGCCAGTGTCTGTCCCTCACCTCAGTTTTACTGCCGTTCAGCACCTGCCTCTGCTTTGTGTCTCAACATCCAGGTCCAAAGATCGCTGGCTGCAGTGTTTGCTCTAGCTCTGTGCCCTTACCCTGAGGGGGATCCCGTTCTGTTTCCTGTAGCTGCCCATGACTTTGCCTCCCCCACCTCTGAGACTCCACCTGCTCTGCTCCACTCCTGCCTTCTACCTAGGAGTCTCAGGAGCCCCTCTGTCTGGGTCTGCGTCTTGGTGTAAGTGTGTTTGCCCAGACTGAAGCGCAGTTCCGTCTCCTGGATTTACTCTAGTTCAACTGAAAGGGAGGGTGTGTTGAGTGAGAGAAGTGGGTGTCGTTGGAGACATCCTTAGGCCTACTTCCTGCCCGTCTTTGTTGTACCTGTCTGTGTTCTGTTGACGAACCTTGACTTTCCTGAGGGACTCCGATATCATTCTTCTCACTGAGGTATGTGACTGGACATTATTTGCTTTTCTCCAATGATACTGCTGCTAACAATTAAGTGAACCTGTGCCTGGGGTTTGTCTAGAACGGGTCTGTCGACAAGTTCAGAGACTTCAGAGATACAGTATTTGGCTAATAAGGAAAAGCTGATCAGTTAATCAAACTGACATACAGCATCCTAATGAATTTGAACATAATATAACCACTGGGCACAGACGTCAATTCAACGTTGGTTTAACATAATTTCATTTAAATGACCTGTTGCAGTGACCGTATTACCACCACACCGGCGGTCACAGGTCATGAAAACATTCAAATTCCACATGACCGTTTAGTCACGGTAATTAGGCTTCTCCAAGCTCTGATGCTGCTGATGGTCATTAGTAGCCTACCAAACTTGCTAACTGCCTGGTACTCAGCACTCTATTGTCCCTCTAATCACTCTGACATCAATGCAAATGTATTAGAAAATCTAATCGAACAGTTCATGAGAGCGCATGAGCTCACGTTGCGCAACATCTCAATAGGCTATGCAATTGTGTGAGAAAACAGAGTGATGGCCTCTACTAAAAAGAAGAGTATCAGCTTTCTATTGGCTAGGCCTACTATATTTATTTTTCAACTTTCCTAATGTTAAGCACATTGCTTATATTTAAAACAGGAGTATAGCCTACCTGGCTGGCATGAAAATGAACCACAGGAAAATAGTCCTTCATTCGCTATTTAAGTACATAGATGACATGTATTTTTTCCAGCTGTCCCTGTTTCGATACAGGTGCATGATAATGGTCCATTCTAAATCAAAACAAATTTCACACATGTTATTTAGTATATGTAAAGACAAGATTAAGTCTGATGGGTGACAATATTAGCCTATCACTTGTGAATGATATATTATCATTTGTGAATGATGCCCAGCCCAAGAAACAATGCCTTTTTTGCGACTTTTTCTAATCATAGTCGCACACTGGGGCGGCAGGTAGCCTAGTGGTTAGAGCGTTGGACTAGTAATCAAAAGGTTGCAAGATCGAATCGCTGAGCTGACAAGGTAAAAATCTGTCATTCTGCCCCTGAACAAGGCAGTTAACCCACTGTTCCTAGGCTGTCATTGAAAATAAGAACTGACTTGAGTAGTTAAATGAAGATAAAATAAACACCTCATGTAGCCTAACCATAGGCTTATATGTTTTCATAAGGTTTGTATCACAACTGAAGTGGCCAAATAACTTCTTAAAATGAAGCATAACATGCATAATTGCATTTGCAGTCACTTTTGATAATGGTATTTTACGCATTTTTTTTAATGCTAGTGGTTGTATTCATTTTGGATCTATCGCATCCCACAACTGTCCCAGGCTAGGTTTGGAATATTTATTTCTCTCACAGAATAGAATAGGTCAACCTTTGTACTATGGGAGATAGTAGATTGACAGAGGCTAGTGCTTTTGCTGTTCATAAGGCCTACTCATCTTGTTGGCTGATGAAAAGTAAATGTGGACCGTTCTTCCAATATTTTCAATATGCACCTTGGAATTGGATAAGGAACCACGCAGTTGCATCCCCGATGTGACTGTCTTMACTTGTAGCCTGTAAGAAAAACCCGAACATGTGATGGAGTGCACAGCACCTAGGGAGAAGGGCACAATGGCTACTGGCCAAAAAAAAGGCATGGATTTTTTTAGGGTGCGTTACAGCCACACAAAGGGGATGCAGCCGTGAAATTCTAGGCATTGATCATCAAGTGCTTGTCAAATTGTGAATGAGTGACTGATGTAGTGTGTACAGCCTGCGCAAAAAAACAAAGCAGAGGTCATGCCTTTCAAGCMACYTTTTTAAAATCATCATTAGTCTCATCATGCAGCCTTACAATGTATTAAAAATCAAAACATATAGCCCAACGTTTGTAGAACAACTAAAGTTACATAAAACATATAGGAATTCCTATTTCTTTGTTAAACGCTCAACACAGAATAGCTGCATGTGCACACACAAATCGTTTGGAGATAATGTTCTTTCTATTTTATTTAGCTTTGGTCAATTGTATTTTTCATACTATAAAATAATGCCATGGAATTCTATGCAAATCTTGTCTGCTAAAAGAACTAGTGTAGCCCACAGCCATTTGGCATAACCAGATCAGGACCTAACATTAGGACAACTCAGATTATGCTATTCTGTTCTTCTGAAATAGACAACATTTTCTTCATATCATAGACCTGTCTTTACAATAAGGGATTTATTGTAAAGGTGTAGGCTGTATTACATGGATTGATTAGTCTTTTTAAATGTAGATGTTCCAAAGGTCTGCATCAGTGGCTTGTAGGCTATGTGTGGAAGCCAGGAGATGCTAAATGTGTTTATGTTAATTAACGGTCAATTACCGTGAGACCGACAGTTATTTGCTTGACAATCACTGGCTGATAAAATTTCGTGACCACCACAGCCCTACGTGGAAACAAGTTGATTAAACCAGTGTGTGTGCCCAGTGGGTACTTTGGATCAAAGTGTGTGTGTTCTGGTACAATGTAGGGAGTAAATATTCCCAATGTGAAAGTTTAAACTAAAACAAAAATGAAAGAAATATGGGTGTGGGAAAGCATGGAATTGGGGCTTAGTTTTGGTTTTTGGTGTTGTGGTGGGCGTGAGAGGGTGAGATGACTTTTTAAACTGTGGTTTGGAGTGAATACAGCCGTTTATTTGTGAGTTTCTGCCAAAACAGATGGTCATTGAACTGTACAATTTATTTCATGGTGAAAAACTTGTCAGAGGAAGATACTATAAATATATATATTAATATTATCTTCTTTATAATATCTTCCTTTGACAAGTTTATATATAATAGTTTCTGTACTTCTAAGGCTTTCTATTTACTTGAATGTAAGGTGTGTGGGCTGTGTCTGAGGTTTTTGAGCTGGTGGCGGCCATCACAGAGGACCTAGAAGACTGATAAGAAGACTGATAAGGAGACTGATAAGAGAACTTTGACTTCAGGCAGGCGAACATAATGTGGGGAATACCAGGTCTAATGTTCAGGGTTATGAGCGATCTCAAGTGTAGTGACTGAGTATGGATTATCAAGTGTATTTTCCTCTGGTACAAATGGTTGATAAGGAGTGGCTCTACTACATCTCAACATGGCATTCACTCTACCAGTGAGCATAGAGGGGAAACTTACGACATAGCAGGTTAATGTACATGAGCTTTTACAAGAGCTTCATCCTTAATATCAGAAACTATACATTTGACTCCTCTTTATGAGKTATATTGGACTTAAAAGAAAATAAAAATAAAGAAAATAATTAATCTTTATTTAACTAGGCAAGTCAGTTAAGAACAAATTCTTATTTACAGTGACACCCTACCAAGGAACAGTGGCCCCGACCGGACAGATTTTTACCTTGTCCGATCGGGGATTCGATCCAGCAACCTTTTGGTAACTGGCCTAACGCTCTAACCACTAGGCTACCTGCCACCACAGACTTGCCCTGATCAGATCTGTATTTATTATATATATTTTTTTTTAAATCAAAGCCTCATGGAACATATTACACTGTAATAAAGAGGATTCATAGTTTCATTCATCTTCATGGACATGGCCTAAAATATTCCCAGATTATGGTTGATATTCATTTAAAAAGCTCCAGCCACAGTAATCCAGAAGAATAAAACCCAAACATAAATTCTATTTATGAAATTCAAATTTCATATTTTTTTTTWAAATCAGGCCTACTCCGTGACTAATTTAACCAGTGTCTGTGAAACCTGTTCATAGAAACCAGCGCCTTGTCCATAACTCAACAGATTATCCCTATAAAGCCAATTCGAGCATTTCTGTATAAAGCTCATTAGATCACAKCAATGCCATTTTCACAAAATTTTCACTTGAACGTATGATTCTTGGTGTTCATTTAGATATCAGGAAGCTCATTTGCGTAGGGAACAGGCTTGTGTGTCTGTGTGTGCATGCGGATATGTGTGGAGGCGGGGCCAGTGATTAAAGAATTCGCACTCTCACCAATAGTGTAAAACTGATAAGTGGTCGTTGCCAAGGATACTACACATAGGCCTACGTTAGTACAACCCTGCAAGGCTTACCATGAACTTATCATAAAATGATTATAGCTGTTCCACACTTGCTGTTCCACACACTGGTTAGAGTGTATAGACCTGCTGTAAACCGTTCTGCTCCCTTCGCTCTGTCATAACGCGGTTACAATATACTGTAGCGGTACCACAAGTATGTAGAAATCATCATTGTCGGGAAGTTTCCCAACCTTGCTTCTCATCATTTTATATAATGGGTTTCACTTTGTGATTCCATTATTATTCAAGCTATTATTCCACATCTGTTTCTTCTACCAGGTGTGATATGGGAGTGATGAGCTGAACATGGGGTCGCTACTGTCACAATTGGGTCTGGAGTGTGGGAGGAAGGAAGTAAAAGGTGAGTTAACTGACCTGCTGTAGTCTAGTCCCAGCTCTGATGTGGAGAGCATCCCCAGAGTTTATTATTTTACTGCCACGCCTGTGATCCGACTATCTGTGTCYCAGCCCTTAAGGGGCTAAAGCCAGCATTTACTTGTGGAAAAGTTGAGCGGTTTATTGCCACACCTGTGATATTTAATTGATGTTGTGTTTCCACCTACAGAGGAAGAAAGACACCTGCGAGCAAATGACAGAGAATTCAACTTGTCTTACGAGTATGCTGTAAGTACTGCGGTCGATTACTCATTCCAAGCCATTGTTTACATTGTGTGTCTGCATGTTATGTTTTCATGTGTATTTGTCACAGTAACACATTCCCCTCTTGCTCCCCATGCAGGACAATGCCATTAAAACCTCCAAATACAATATCTTCACCTTTCTCCCGCTCAATCTGTTTGAGCAGTTCCAAAGACTGGCCAATGCCTACTTCCTCTTCCTCCTCTGTCTCCAGGTAACCTTTACAAAGCCTTAATGCAGCCACTCTAAGCCTTATTCTGTCAATGCTATACAGGGCTGAGGCCTGTAGATACAGTGTATTCGGAAAGTACTCAGACCCCTTGACTTTTTCCACATTTTGTTACATTACAGCCTTATTCTAAAATGTATTAAATAAATAAAAAATGTCCTCATTAATCTACACACAATACCCCATAATGACAGAGAGAAAACAGATTTTCGAAATATTTGCAAATTTATTAAAAATAAAAAACAGATACCGTATTTACGTAAGTATTCAGACCTTTTGCTATGAGACTCGAAATTGAGCTCAGGTACATCCTGTTTCCATTGATCATCCTTGATGTTTCTACAACTTGATTGAAGTCCACCTGTGGTAAATTCAATTGATTGGACATGATTTGGAAAGGCACACACCTGTCTATATAAAATCCCACAGTTGACAGTGCATGTCAGAGGAAAAACCAAGCCATGAGGTCGAAGGAATTGTCCGTAGAGTCAGACAGGATTGTGTCGAGGCACAGATCTGGGGAAGGGTACCAAAAAATGCCTGCAGCATTGAAGGTTCCCAAGAACACAGTGGCCTCCATCATTCTTAAATGGAAGAACTTTGGAACCACGAAGACTTTTCCTAGAGCTGGCCGCCTGGCCAAACTGGGCAATCAGGGGAGAAGGGCCTTGGTCAGGGAGGTGACCAAGGACCATATGGTCACTCAGACAGAACTCCAGACTTCCTAGGTGGAGATTGGAGAACCTTCCAGAAGTACAACCATCTCTYCAGCATTCCACCAATCAGGCGTTTATGGTAGAGATGGAAACCACGGAAACCACTCCTCAGTGGCCAGACGGAAACCACTCCTCAGTAAAAGGCACATGACAGCCCGCTTGGAGTTTGCCAAAAGGCACCTAAAGGAACAAGCTGCTCTGGTCTGACGAAACCAAGATTGAWCTCTTTGGCCTGAATGCCAAGTGTCATGTCTGGAAGAAACCTGGCACTGTCCCTTCGATGAAGCATGGGGGTGGCAGCATCATGCTGTGGGGATGTTTTTCAGCAACAGGGACTTGGAGACTAGTCAGGATCAAGAGAAGATGAATGGAGCAAAGTACAGAGAGATCCTTGTTGAACACCTGCTCCAGAGCACTCGGGATCTCAGACTGGGGTTCACCTTCCAACAGGACAACGACCCTAAGCACACAGCCAAGACAACGCCGGAGTGGCTTCGGGACAAGTCTCTGAATATTCTTGAGTGGCCCAGACAGAGCCCGGATTGAACCGATCAAACATCTCTGGCGCAACCTGAAAATAGCTGTGCAACGACACTCCCCACCAAACCTTGAGAGGATCTACAGAGAAGAATGGGAGAAACTCCCCAAATACGGGTGTACCAAGCTTGTAGCTTCATACCCAAGAAGACTTTTGAAATTGTAAATATACCAAAACGTAGAATCTGAGTGCAAATGTATATTTCTTCATAGTATCCACATAAACTCCCTCATGCCCTGGAGCTGGCATACTATACTATATTGCTGGCATACTATACTATACTATACTATATTGTAGGGAGTAGCAGTACTAAATGGCAGCAGAAAGGTGAGTCCCTGCTGGTGATGTTTTGTCTCTCCTGGTTACTCTCAGCTCATCCCAGAGATCTCATCCCTGTCCTGGTTCACCACCGTAGTCCCCCTGGTCCTGGTGCTCTCCATGACCATGGCTAAGGACGGCAGCGACGACATAGTGAGCTCAACGTCTACTAATTACAGTATTAAGACCAGATACAGAACATGGTCTACATAGACCTGTTTTTTTCTGGTCTCCAGATCCTAATATTCCCTCTCCTTCGCCTGTGTAGAACAGACACAGATGTGACAGACAGGTGAACAACCGGAAGGTGGAGGTCCTCATTGATGGAGAGTGAGTCTCTTCCCTTTGTCTTAGCTAGTTTCTCAGTGCTTGGAAAGTGCTTGAATGTCACAGATTAGCTCTCAAGAGGTCTGTATATTTGTTGTGTATGCATCAGGTGGTGATTTGTTAGTCAGTGTTAGCGTTCTCAAACACTAGATGTCACTCTAGGCTTGCTTTAGCATCATTACGATCTTGCTCTTTTCAGACTAAGGAGTGAAAAGTGGATGGATGTTCAAGTTGGGGACATCATCAAGCTGGAGAATAATCAGTTTGTCACGGTAAGGTTGGAGGTGTCTGCTGAGGGTCAAAGGGCAGATGTACCACAGAAATACAATCAGCCAGTGTAGGAATAGAAATACAGAATAGAAAATCAGACTAATTTATATTTCAAGTAAGTCATAATTTATGGGGTTTCACATTAACATTCTATAGCTCTCTCTCTCTTGTCTTTATCACTCTCCTTCTCCAGGCCGATCTCCTGTTGCTGTCCAGCAGTGAGCCTCTCAACCTCGTCTACATAGAAACAGCTGAACTAGATGGGTGTGTCTCTGTTGCGTTCATGTTTGTGTTGACCTTTGACACCAAAGATATTTCACTGCCTTTCTTAATTGTATGAGCTCTTCCTCTTTCTCTGTGTTTCTCATCCTGCCCTCCTCCTCCTTTAGAGAAACTAACTTGAAGGTGAAGCAGGCCCTGACTGTGACAGGGGAACTGGAGGATAGCATAGAGAAACTGGCCAACTTCAACGGTAAGACTGGAAAAACGTTTAGATTATCATGGCTTAAAAGTCTAGATCTTATGAATCAGAATATTCTTAACTGTTGTACAGTCCCTGAACCTCTCTGTCCCTGTGTAGGCGAGGTGCGCTGTGAGCCACCCAACAACCGCCTAGATAAGTTCACTGGCACCCTGACTCTGAAGGGAGAGACGTACTCCCTGGACAACGAGAGGATCCTGCTGAGAGGCTGTACTCTGAGGAACACCCAGTGGTGCTTCGGCCTGGTCGTCTTTGGAGGTGAGTCTCACCGGTCCACATAATGGCAGAGAAATGACCTAAGACTTTCATAAAAAATATCCACAACTGATGATAAATCTATTCCCTCTTCCAGGTCCAGACACCAAGCTGATGCAGAACTGTGGAAAGACTACATTGAAACGGACCAGCATTGATCGCCTCATGAATGTTCTGGTGCTGAGTGTGAGTATGACTATACATACACACACAGTCATCACACACACACTTCTTAACTGTCATGTTTGGTCTTCCAGATCTTTGGTTTCCTGGCGGTTATGTGTTTAATCCTGGCCGTTGGGAATGGAATCTGGGAGTACCAGGAGGGCTCTAAGTTTGCTGCATTCCTACCCAAGCAAGAAGGGGTTAACGCTCCCTTTTCAGCCTTCCTCACCTTCTGGTCCTACGTCATCATCCTCAACACTGTGGTGCCTATATCCCTCTACGTCAGGTCAGTGCAGTTCACATATTATCCAGTCATTCACTGCAATTGCATCTCTGTGTCCAAATGTGTTACTTCTACTGTGCCTTTGATGACAGGACTACATCACCAATGTGAATTGATTGCATTTCTCTCTCCCTCTCTCTCTTTCTCCTGTGTTTTGGGTGCAGTGTTGAGATCATTCGCCTGGGTAACAGTTTCTACATAGACTGGGACAGGAAGATGTACTATCCCAAGAGTGACACGCCTGCCGAGGCCAGGACCACCACGCTCAACGAAGAGCTGGGCCAGATCAAATACATCTTCTCTGACAAGACTGGAACACTCACACAGAACATCATGACCTTCAACAAGTGTTCCATCAACGGGAAGTCCTATGGTGATGCTTGGCGCTGGAATACACACACTTAAATCTAATTGTATTTGTCACATGCGCCGAATAAAACAGGTGTAGACCTTACAGTGAAATGCTTATTTACAAGTTAAAAAATACGGTATATATATATTTATTTATTTATATATATTCATAGTTTTGATGTCGTCACTATTATTCTACAATGTAAAAAATTGTTAAAATAAAGAAAAACCCTTCAATGAGCAGGTATGTCCAAACTTTTGACTGGTACTGTATATATAAACACATGAGAAATAAAACACACAAGAATTAATCTATATACAAGGAGTACCATTGCCATATCAATGTGCAGGGATGGATGGTAATAGAGGTAGATATGTACATGTAGAAAAAGGTCAAGTCTAGCACTATAAGCATGTATCATGTGTTTACACACACGGTAAGGCATACATTAATACACATAGGTGGCAATCATTCACTGTACCATATAACTGACAAAATATGTTTCTGTTCTCCAGGGGAGTTGTTGGACTTTTCTGGGCAAAGAGTGGAGATTAATGAGGTGAGAGGAGGAAAAGGGTGTGTTGGGTTTATGGATTTAATGTATSAAAGAAAATCTCTAAGGCCCTTTCTTTGGCAATAAATCCTTACATTCCGTGGCACTAACATGCCTAACCCTCACTCACTCTCTGGTAGAAAACAGAGAAGGTGGACTTCTCTTGGAACAACCTGGCCGACCCAAAGTTCTGTTTCCATGACCACAGCCTTGTGGAGGTGGTGAGGGAGGGCAACCCCGAGGTGCAGGCCTTCTTCCGCCTGCTTGCGTTGTGCCACACCGTCATGCCCGAGGAGAAGAAGGAGGGTGAGAAAGCGACTCCTGCTGGATTCACATGTTATTGCATTGGTGTGGGTGACTATGGACTGAGGCTTGAGGTAGAAGTTGCACAGTGGTTGGGAGGACAACTTCTACCTAGTCCATAAACTAGACAAGGCGACTAGTAAATATCTTCCGTTATTGTGATCTTCTAGGTGAATTGTACTACCAGGCCCAGTCACCAGACGAGGGAGCTCTGGTCACAGCAGCCAGGAACTTTGGCTTTGTGTTCCGCTCTCGTACGCCAGAGAGCATCACTGTAGTGGAGATGGGAGAGCTGGTCACCTACGAGCTACTGGCTGTACTGGACTTCAACAACGTCCGCAAGAGGATGTCGGTCATCGGTGAGTCCATCCAACACTAACCGTTACACTAGTAGGAAGAGGAGGAAGGGAAGCGCTACTAAGGTACACAATAGTACATTTTGGTAGATAGAAGGTGCTCTTTGGTAAAAGGGGTAAATTGGTCATCAAAAAGAAAGGAGGACCAAGGCACTGTTCATATAATTAATTAAAATGCCTTTATTGGTATGGCATGTTCAATAGATTTTTTTATTTTTTTAACTGACTCGTTTCGGCTGCATGGCCTTCGTCAGGGAGTAAAAAAAAAGAATACAATGTCCTCTTTTGAACAGCTTTTCCAATTAGCCCTAATTAGAAGAGGGGGTGGTTACAAAATTGGTTGGACACACCTAGTAAGCAATACTATACACATTAAAAGGTGAAATACTGTCGCTATGTTATCATAAAAATACAACTCCAAGCTAGAAGTATCAGGACACTTAGAAAGGTAGTTCTAACATTAAATATGACTGGGAGAAGTGTCAAGGATAAGAAAGCAATATATTCCATACTACACTAGAACACGGCAAAACATGAACAACAACAGTCTAAACATAGCTGAGAGCAATTGAGCAAAATGTCCACTAGATGACAGCAAATTGACCTATCACGACCATACAGGAAGGGTGAGAAATCCATATCTTCATTTAAACCAGGGTATTTAGTGGCCTGTAGTTTGTAAATCCCAAAACTTTCCCTTTGGTTTAACTGTTTAGGACGGTCCCCTTTTCTAATAGAGGCCGGAATATGATCAATACCCATAGCTTGTAGGGAGGCAGGGTTGCCTTGGTGTAAGGACTTGTAGTGCCTTGCCATGGGGTAGTCTTCATTGCTTACCCGTATGGCGTACTTGTGTTCCGCTAAGTGGTCTTGAAGGCATCTCTTAGTCCATCCAATGTAGAACACACTAACTGTTACGCCTTTGGAATTATAGGGGAATATGTTCTGAAACCGTAGCTATTTAGAATTATCTGAGTTAACTAAGTTAACAAAACCTGATTATGTGTTGTGTGGCCCCTAGTCCGCAGTCCGGAGGGCAAGCTGACTCTGTACTGTAAGGGAGCAGACACCATCATCTTTGAGAGACTAAACCCTTCCTGCAACAAACTAACGGAGGTCACCACCGAACACCTCAATGTGAGTAACTAGCTTCTGTGTGTCCGTGTTTAGAATTCTGTATTTTTTGTGGAGCGTGTGAATATATGTAAAATCTTACACGAGATGAACTATATCCTGTATGTCCAACTCTGTACCTGTGTGTTAGATCCTAACTCTAACTGTTCCATTGACAGGAGTATGCTGGGGATGGTCTGCGTACGCTGGCTCTGGCCTACAAGGACATAGACCCAAAGTATATGGAGGAGTGGAAACTGCGCCACCATGAAGCCAGCACTGCCATGGACGAGAGGGAGGAGAAGTTGGATGCGCTGTATGAGGAKATCGAGAAAGGCCTGCTGGTGGGTACTACAGACAGAAGTATCATTACATTGTCCTACAAGATAATCCACTAGCACAATATCAACTGAATCTTTCATGTTTGTACCGGTATGTGTGTGTAGCTGTTAGGATCCACTGCAGTAGAGGATAAGCTACAGGATGGAGTGCCTCAGACCATTGAGCAGCTCTCCAAAGCCGACATCAAGATCTGGGTGCTCACTGGAGACAAGCAAGGTGGGTTATCTTCCTTAGAATATACTATCAATAAGGCTACAAAACTTTTCTCTGGCACACCTTGATTCTCTTTTCTCTCTGTCGGAACAGAAACGGCAGAGAACATTGGCTACTCCTGCAACATGTTGCGAGAGGAGATGACCGAAGTGTTCATCGTGTCGGCAAACACAGCAAAGGAAGTCAGAAAGGACCTCCAGTGAGTCCACAGACAGACTATTGACAATCACTTTCATAGCTTGACGCACCACAGTAAGGTGACATGTAAAAGTATCTCTCTCTCCCTGACCAGGACCGCAAGGAGGAAGATGAGACCTGATGGACCAGAGGAGCCTACTGTCACGAAGAGTAGAAGTGGCCTGTTTTGTCTTTTAAAGACGGAGACAGTGGCGGATGAGCCAGTGGATGGAGAGTACGCTATGGTGATTAACGGACACAGTCTGGTAAGGACAAGGACTCTGGTATACTGGGCTCTAATGGACTTAGCAACAGTCATGTATCTAATGTGTATTATTTGTTGTTCCCCCTAACAGACTGTGTATGACGAGTGGTTCATCACAGGACAAGTTACTGGAAACATAAAACTTATATTCTGATTGACATATGTTGTAATCACTTTTTATAATCTCTGTTCCAATATTTCATGAACAATCCTTCATTAATTTATCTCTGTCCTTCCACTACTCCCTCTCCCCTCACCCCTACCTCCCCCTCTCCTCCCTCTCTCTCCCCTCACCCCTACCTCCCCCTCTCCTCCCTCCCTCCCTCTCCACCCAGGCCTTTGCCCTGGAGAAGGACATGGAGATGGAGCTGCTGCGGACAGCGTGTATGTGTCAGACGGTGATCTGCTGCAGGGTGACTCCACTGCAGAAAGCCCAGGTGGTGGAGCTGGTGAAGAAGTACAAGCAGGCTATCACTCTGGCCATCGGCGACGGCGCCAACGACGTCAGCATGATCAAGGGTAGGGCTGCTTGATCAAGGGTCAAGCAGCTCCGATTATGAGCTGCTTGAACACTGTGAAGGTGTTGAAGGATCCTGATTCTTGATGCTAAATGTTTGACTGCTGTTATGATTCCTCTAATCAACTCATACACACACTCATCCTCTCCATCTCTCTCCCACCACCCCTCTCCCTCTCTCTTGCTCTCCCTTCCTCTCTCCCCCCTCTAGCTGCTCATATAGGAGTAGGTATATCAGGTCAGGAGGGAATGCAGGCGGTGCTCTCCAGTGACTTCTCCTTCGCTCAGTTCCGCTACCTGCAGCGCCTCCTGCTGGTGCACGGCCGCTGGTCCTACCTGAGGATGTGCAAGTTCCTGCGCTATTTCTTCTACAAGAATTTCACCTTCACCTTCGTCCACTTCTGGTACGGCTTCTTCTGCGGTTTCTCAGCACAGGTGAGACACAGAGACAGAGGTGCATGCACAGAGATGAGCAGAAAAGTCATGCTTTAGTTTTTTTAGAGTATGACATGTTAATTCCTTTATAACTAGTGGCAGAAGTAGTTCCTGACCAGGAAACATACTGGGCTCTAATGGAATAAACAACAGTCATGTATCTAATGTGTATTATTTGTTGTTCCCCCTAACAGACTGTGTATGACGAGTGGTTCATCACCCTGTATAACCTGGTTTACACAGCTCTACCTGTGCTGGCGTTGAGTCTCTTTGACCAGGTAATCATGTCTCTTAGGCTTATGTTAGTATGTCAGTAATGTACGTCAGCCAATTATGTATGCCGATGCAAGTAAGTAGTATGTATGTAATCACATACACTGAGTATACAAACATTAAGAACTCTCTTTCCATGACATAGACTGACCAGGTGAATCCAGGTGAAAGCTATGATCCCTTATTGATGTCACTTGTTAAATCCACTTCAATCAGTGTAGATGAAGGGGAGGAGACTGGTTAAAGAAGACAATTGAGACTGGATTGTGTATGTGTGCTATTCAGAGGGTGAATGGGCAAGACAAAATATAACATTTTTAAAGGGTGTATGGTAGTAGGTGCCAGGCGCACCAGTTTGTGTCAAGAACTGCAACACTGCTGGGTTGTTCATTCTGAACTGTTTCCTGTGTGTATCAAGAATGGTCAACCACCCAAAGGACATCTAGCCAACTTCACACAACTGTGGGAAGCACTGGAGTCAACATGGGCCAGCATCTCTGTGGAACGCTTTCGACCCTTGTAGAGTCCATACCCTGACAAATTGAGTCTGTCCTGAGGGCAAAGGGAGGGTGGTGCAACTCAATATTAGGAAGATGTTCCTAATGTTTGGTATATTCAGTGTCAGTGGTGGAAAAATTACTAAATTGTCATACTTGAGTAAAAGTAAAGATACCCTAATAGAAAATTACTCAATTGAAAGTCACCTAGTAAAATTCTACTTTAGTAAAAGTCTAAAAGAATTTGGTTTTAAATATACAGTACTTAAGTATCAAAAGTAAATGGAATTGCTCAAATGTACTTAAGTATCAAAAGTAAAAGTATAAACCATTTCAAATTCCTTATATTAAACAAACCAGACGGCACAAATGTAATCTTTTTATTGACGGATAGCCAGGGGCACATTCCACACATAATTTACAAAGCATTTGTGTTTAGTGAGTCTGCCAGATCAGAGGCAGTAGGGATGACCTGCGATGTTCTCTTGTAAGTGTGTGAATTTGACCATTTTCCTGTCAAAATGTAACAAGTACTTTTGGGTATCAAGGAAAATGTATGGAGTAAAATTATATTATTTTCTTCAGGAATGTAGTGAAGTAAAAGTTGGCAAAAATATAAATAGTAAAGTACAGATACACCAAACTACTTAAATAGTACTTTAAAGTATTTTTGCTGAAGTACTTTACACCACTGTTCAGTGTATGTCTCCCTGTATATCTGTGTGTTTAGGATGTAAATGATCGGTGGAGTTTCCAGTACCCCAAGCTCTACGCCCCAGGCCAGCTCAACCAGTACTTCAGTAAGAGGGCCTTTGTCTACACGGTGTTACACAGTGGCTACAGCTCCCTGGTCCTCTTCTTCATTCCCTGGGCAGCCATGTACGACACGGTCCGAGACGACGGCAAAGACATTGTGGACTATCAGTCCTTCGCCCTGCTGGCCCAGACCTGCCTGCTCATCGCCGTCAGTATACAGGTAAGGAGAAGGGAGAAGAAGGGAAATAACATGTATACTTATGTTATCAAATTTGGGTGTGGTATATTAATGGTATATTAATGTTTCAACTGAGGCTTAAACCATATTTGCAAACATACAGTTGAAGTCGGAAGTTTACATACACTTAGGTTGGAGTCATTAAAACTTGTTCTTCTTGTTAACAAACTATAGTTTTGGCAAGTCAGTTAGGACATCTACTTTGTGCATGACACAAGTCATTTTTCCAACAATTGTTTACAGACAGATTATTTCACTTCTAATTCACTGTATCACAATTCCAGTGGGTCAGAAGTTTACATACACGAAGTTGACTGTGCCTTTAAACAGCTTGGAAAATTCCACAAAATTATGTCATAGCTTTAGAAGCTTCTGATAGGCTAATTGACATAATTTGAGTCAATTGGAGGTGTACCTGTGTATGTATTTCAAGGCCTACCTTCAAACTCAGTGCCTCTTTGCATGACATCATGGCAAAATCAAAAGAAATCAGCCAAGACCTCAGAGAAAAGAATGTAGACCTCCACAAGTCTGGTTCATCCTTTGGAGCAATTTCCAAATGCCTGAAGGTACCATGTTCATCTGTACAAACAATAGTACGCAAGTATAAACACCATTGGGCCACGCCAGTCGGTCATACGCTCTGGAAGGAGGCGCGTTCTGTCTCCTAGAGATGAACGTACTTTGGTGTGAGTAGTGCAAATAAATCCCGGAACAACAGCAAAGGACCTTGTGAAGATGCTGGAGGAAACGGGTACAAAAGTATCTATATTGACAGTAAAACAACTCCTATATCGACATAACCTGAAAGGCCGCTCAGCAAGGAAGAAGCCACTGCTCCAAAACCGCCATAAAAAAGCCAGACTACAGTTTGCAACTGCACATGGGACACAGATCGTACTTTTTGGAGAATTGTCTCTGGTCTGATGAAACAAAAATAGAACTGTTTGGCCATGATGACCATCATTATGTTTGGAGGAAAAAGGGGGAGGCTTGCAAGCCGAAGAACACCATCCCAACCGTGAAGCACGGGGGTGGCAGCATCATGTTGTGGGGTGCATTACTGCAGGAGGGACTGGTGCACTTCAGAAAATAGATAGCAACATGATAGCAATTCATAATCCAAGATGGCGTAGCAGTCGGACGTGTCTTTGTCTTGTCCTGTCCCGTGTAAATAGTCTTCGTATTTTTCGTATACATTTCGTATATATTTTAATTTCACTTTCCATCTAGGAACTGAATATACATTCCTACATTCCGCCTCACCCAATGTGGTACGGACCTGCTATTTTTTATACTTTAGAACCGTACCCCAATCAGAAGCTAGCCAGATAACTAGCTACTAGCTAGTAGTCAGTTAGCCACTGCTGCGGTCTTCACCCTCAACTCGGACACAGCCAGCTTCAATACCGGGCCAATACCTGCCAGTCTGCAAGCGCGATATCAACCCAGAGCATATAGGCTGCTTTTTCTCTACCACATCACCGGATTCCTGACGCAAGCTCTGGACAATTACACCGTATCATCACAGCTAGCTAGCTGCAACCGAGTGGCTACTACTGGCTAACACCTCTGTCCCGAAGCAAGCACCAGTTAGCCTTGAGCTAGCCTCGAGCTAGGCCCATCTGCCGGCTAGCTGAAGAGGTCTACCAGCGAATTCTTGGGCTACAATACCAGCTACAAGCTAATTTAGCCATTTTTTTGCCGCTGCTAGTAGCTTTTACCTTCGCACAACACCAGCCCTGTTATTAGCCTGGATATTACTCACCAATTTACCAGCATCGGACTGTCTCTCGACAACAAGCCGGATTCCTGCCGTAATCCCTGAGCCACTCTCTGATCCTCACAGCTAGCTTGCGGCTAGCGCAGCTAGCGCCACTGCCACGAGCTAGCACCAGTTAGCAAACACATTCTACAATTCCACAACCTCTCTTTCGCCATCGCCATCTGGCTTGGATTCTCTGTCGACACGACCACGTCTGGCAGACCCCCTCGTCTGAGCAGACCCACCCCCGGGCTACTAACTTTAAACGCCGCGTGCTAGCTTAGTGGAGGCCTCCCTGCTCCATCTACGGCTGCCCCCTGGACACTATGACCTTGGCTACATAGCTGATGCATGCTTGACTGTCCATTAATTCACGGTACTCCATTCTGTTTATTTGTGTTTTATCTGTCGGCTCTGTGCTTTAACTCAGGATCTGTTTGTAGTTAATCCGACCTCTCTGCCTAGTCGTCGCCATTTTTACCTGTTGTTGCTGTGTTAGACTAGCACCCTGTTATTGCTGCTGTTATCTTACCTGTTGTTTTAGCTAGCTCTCCCAATCAAGACCTGCAATCACTTTATGCCTTATTGTATGTCTCTCTCAAATATCAATATGCCTTGCATACTGTTGTTCAGGCTAGTTATCATTATCATTGTTTTGGTTTGCAATGGACCCTGTAGTTCCACTCTCCGTACCTCTGATACCTCCTTGGTCCCACCCCCCACACATGCGGTGACCTCACCCATTGAGACCAGCATGTCCAGAGATACAACCTCTCTTATCATCACCAGCTGCCTGGGCTTGCCTCCGCTGTACCCACGCCCCACCATACCCCTGTCTGCACATTATGCCCAGAATCTATTCTACCACGCCCATAAATCTGCTCCTTTTATTCTTTGTCCCCAACGCTCTAGGCGACCAGTTTTGATAGCCTTTAGCCGCACCCTCATCCTACTACTCCTCTGTTCCTCGGGTGATGTGGAGGTAAACCCAGGCCCTGCATGTCCCCAGTCACCCTCATTTGTTGACTTCTGTGATCGAAAAAGCCTTGGCCTCATGCATGTCAACCAGAAGCCTCCTCCCTAAGTTTGCCTTACTCACCGCTTTAGCACACTCTGCCAACCCTGATGTCCTTGCCGTGTCCGAATCCTGGCTTAGGAAGCCACCAAAAATTCTGAGATTTCCATACCCAACTATAACACTTTCCTCAAGATAGAACTGCCAAAGGGGGAGGAGTTGCAATCTACTGCAGAGATAGCCTGCAAAGTTCTGTCATACTTTCCAGGTCTATGCCCAAACAGTTCGAACTTCTATTAAATTTTTTTTATCTCTCCAAAAAATAAGTCTCCACTGTTGCCGCCTGCTACCGACCCCCTCAGCTCCCAGCTGTGCCCTGGACACCATCTGTGAATTGATCGCTCCCCATCTAGCTTCAGAGTTTGTTCTGTTAGGTGACCTAAACTGGGATATGCTTAACACCCCGGCAGTCCTACAATCCAAGCTTGATGCCCTCAATCTCACACAAATCATCAAGGAACCCACCAGGTACAACACAATCCGTAAACATGGGCACCCTAATAGACATTATCCTGACCAACCTGCCCTCCAAATACACCTCTGCTGTCTTCAATCAAGATCTCAGCAATCACTGCTCTTTGCCTGTATCCGCCACGGGTCCGCGGTCAAACGACCACCCCTCATCACTGTCAACCGCTCCCTAAAACACTTCTGCGAGCAGGCCTTTCTAATCGACCTGGCCCGGGTACCCTGGAAGGATATTGACCTCATCCCGTCAGTTGAGGATGCCTGGTCATTCTTTAAATGTTACTTCCTCACCATATTAGACAAGCATGCTCCGTTCAAAAAATGCAGAACCAAGAACAGATATAGCCCTTGGTTCACTCCAGACCTGACTGCCCTCGACCAGCACAAAAACATCCTGTGGCGAACTGCAATAGCATCGAAGAGCCCCCGCGATATGCAACTGTTCAGGGAAGTCAGGAACCAATACACGCAGTCAGTCAGGAAGCAAGGCCAGCTTTTTCAGCAGAAATTTGCATCCTGTAGCTCTAACTCCAAAAAGTTCTGGGATACTGTAAAGTCCATGGAGAACAAGAGCACCTCCTCCCAGCTGCCCACTGCACTGAGGCTAGGTAACACGGTCACCACCGATAAATCCGTGATAATCGAAGACTTCAACAAGCATTTCTCAATGGCTGGCCATGCCTTCCTCCTGGCGACTCCAACCTTGGCCAACAGCCCCGCCCCCCCGCTGCTACTCGCCCAAGCCTCCCCAGCTTCTCCTTTACCCAAATCCAGATAGCAGATGTTCTGAAAGAGCTGGAAAACCTGGACCCATACAAATCAGCTGGGCTTGACAATCTGGACCCCCTATTTCTGAAACTGTCCGCCGCCATTGTCGCACCCCCTATCACCAGCCTGTTCAACCTCTCCTTATCATCTGAGATCCCAAGGATTGGAAAGCTGCCGCGGTCATCCCCCTCTTCAAAGGGGGAGACACCCTGGACCCAAACTGTTACAGACCTATATCCATCCTGCCCTGCCTATCTAAGGTTTCGAAAGCCAAGTCAACAAACAGATCACTGACCATCTCGAATCCCACCGTACCTTCTCCGCTGTGCAATCCGGTTTCCGAGCCGGTCATGGGTGCACCTCAGCCACGCTCAAGGTACTAAACGATATCATAACCGCCATCGATAAAAACATTACTGTGCAGCCGTCTTCATCGACCTGGCCAAGGCTTTCGACTCTGTCAATCACCATATTCTTATCGGCAGACTCAGTAGCCTCGGTTTTCTAAATGACTGCCTTGCCTGGTTCACCAACTACTTGCAGACAGAGTTCAGTGTGTCAAATCGGAGGGTGATTTGTCCGGTCCTCTGGCAGTCTCTATGGGGGTACCACAGGGTTCAATTCTCGGGCCGACTCTTTTCTCTGTATACATCAATGATGTTGCTCTTGCTGCGGGCGATTCCCTGATCCACCTCTACGCAGACGACACCATTCTATATACTTCCGGCCCTTCCTTGGACACTGTGCTATCTAACCTCCAAACGAGCTTCAATGCCATACAACACTCCTTCCGTGGCCTCCAACTGCTCTTAAACGCTAGTAAAACCAAATGCATGCTTTTCAACCGTTCGCTGCCTGCACCCGCACGCCCGACTAGCATCACCACCCTGGACGGTTCCGACCTAGATATTGTGGACATCTATAAGTACCTAGGTGTCTGGCTAGACTGCAAACTCTCCTTCCAGACTCATATCAAACATCTCCAATCCAAAATCAAAGCAAGAATCGGCTTTTCTTCCGCAACAAAGCCTCCTTCACTCACGCCGCCAAACTTACCCTAGTAAAACTGACTATCCTACCGATCCTCGACTTCGGCGATGTCATCTACAAAATAGCTTCCAATACTCTACTCAGCACTGGATGCAGTTTATCACAGTGCCATTCGTTTTGTTACTAAAGCACCTTATACGACCCACCAGCGACCTGTATGCCCTAGTCGGCTGGCCCTCGCTACATGTTCGTCGTCAGACCCACTGGCTCCAGGTCATCTACAAGGCTATGCTAGGTAAAGTGCCGCCTTATCTCAGTTCACTGGTCACGATGGCTACACCACCCGCAACACGCCTCCAGCAGGTGTATCTCACTGATCATCCCTAAAGCCAAAACCTCATTTGGACGCCTTTCCTTCCAGTTCTCTGCTGCCTGCGACTGGAAGAATTGCAAAATCTCTGAAGTTGGAGACTTTTATCTCCCTCAACAACTTTAAAAATCTGCTATCCGAGCAGCTAACCGATCGCTGCAGCTGTACATAGTCCATCTGTAACTACCCACCCAATTTACCTACCTCACCCCCATACTGCTTTTATTTATTTACTTTTCTGCTCTTTTGCACACCAGTATCTCTTCTTGCACATGATCATCTGTGATTTATCACTCCAGTGTTAATCTGCTAAATTGTAATTATTCGATTTATTGCCTACCTCATGCCTTTTGCACACATTGTATATAGATTCTCTTTTTTTTCTACCATGTTATTGACTTGTTTATTGTTTACTCCATGTGTAACTCTGTGTTGTCTGTTCACACTGCTATGCTTTATCTTGGCCAGGTCGCAGTTGCAAATGAGAACTTGTTCTCAACTAGCCTACCTGGTTAAATAAAGGTGAAATAAATAAAAATAAAAAAAGGGAGGAAAATTTGTGGATATATTGAAGCAGCATCTCAAGACATCAGTCAAGAAGTTAAAGCTTGGTCGCAAAGGGGTCTTCCAAATGGACAATGACCCCAAGCATACCCCCAAAGTTCTGGCAAAATGGCTTAAGGACAGCAAAGTCAAAGTATTGGAGTGGCCATCAAAAGCCCTGACCTCAATCCTATAGAAAAAATTTAGGCAGAACTGAAAAGCGTGTGCGGCGCAAGGAGGCCTACAAACCTGACTCAACCAACTTATTGTGGGAAGCTTGTGGAAGTATTTTAAGAATGTGATGTCCAGAAATCAATTTTACTGTCCTAATCTTTTGTGTTGACATCTCGGTTTTCTTTGAAGTCGGAAACATTTGACCCAAGTTAAACAATTTAAAGGCAATGCTACCAAATACTAATTGAGTGTATCTAAACTTCTGACCCACTGGGAATGTGATGAAAGAAATTAAAGCTGAAATAAATCATTCTCACTTCTATTATTCTGACATTTCACTTTCTTAAAATAAAGTGGTGATCCTAACTGACCTAATTTTTACTAGGATTAAATGTCAGGAATGTGAAAAACTGATTTTAAATGTATTTGGCTAAGGTGTATGTAAACTTCCGACTTCTACTGTACATACATACACATACACACTCTGGACTAATGTAAAAGGCATCTCTCTAAAAACACACACACAGTAACAGAGTCTGAGGTAGCTGCATGTGTCTTTGTTTAAGCTGGGTCTGGACACCCACTATTGGACGTCAGTGAACCAGTTCTTCCTGTGGGGCAGTCTGTGTGTGTACTTTGCTGTCATATTCACCATGTACAGCAATGGCATGTTTCTCATCTTCACCTCCTCCTTCCCCTTCATTGGTGAGTAGTACCACTCAGCACCCATCCATCCACCTCCTCTCCCTTCATCATTCATGTCTTTCTATCTGAACGTTTGGTCAGTGACACTATCTGCAACTGTTTGTTACAGTATCTGTGACTATGTAGGTGAGTATCTGTCACAGCAATCATCATCTGAATACATGTTGTGATGCTATACTCTATGTAACAGGCACAGCCAGGAACTCCCTGAACCAGCCCAATGTGTGGCTGACTATGCTACTCACCTCCATCCTCTGTGTGCTTCCTGTGGTGGCATATCGCTTCCTCCGCATCCTGCTGTGGCCCACTATCAACGACAAGGTCAGATGTCAATGGTTAACTCCTTTGTAATTGGCATTGAAGATTCACAAATTATTTCTTCTCCCTCACTCTCTCTCATTCCTCCTCCTCCTTCTAGGTGAGGTACAAGGTGAGACAGGACAAGGTGTTGCCCCCTGCCCCTCGCCGTGTCCAAGCCCGCCGCGCCAGTACCCGCCGGTCAGGCTATGCCTTCTCCCACGCCCAGGGCTACGGTGACCTGGTGACCTCAGGCAGGTTCCTGCGGTGGACCCCGAAGAGCCGGCCAGCCCTTTTCTCCCAGACAGACTCCCCATTGGCCCAGACCCAGCCTCAGTTCTACCGCACCATCAATGAGGGGGGGGAGCCACCACTGAGTCCCTAGGAGTGATGACCTAACAGAGCACACAGTGTTCAGGCCGTTCAGTCTGAAAATCCTCAATCTATTCCTAAAAGAAATATCAAATGTCAATCAGCCATGTTTCTGTGAAACAATTCCACTGATGCGAGGATGTGTAACATTCTTCATCTGGATGAAAAGTACAAGGACAACCCCAAGCCTAAATTCAGCATTTAGTGCCAGGCTTAGTTTCAAGATGTATGTATGTGGAAGTACTGTACTTGTAACTGTAAAAAAAAAAAAATGGTGATACAGCAACAAAATCATGCTGTGCATAAGTCCAAAATGATCATTATGGTACAATGGTCATAGTGGCAGTTGGTGCCGTTTATGATTAGGGAGGACGATTTGTTTTTTATGGCCTTATTTCTATTACAGCATAATATTGGATGACTGTCATTCATATTCCATTCACCCAGCTCAATGTAACATCTATAGGTTTAGGCTGCTACATGATACTCTAATTTTCCCTATACCCATCATGAGGCTGCTACAACCTAGCCTAGGTGCACAGGTCAAAATACAAATTGGAGTAATTAAGGTGACAGACAGTGCCTGCATCTAGCTGATCTAGGGTGTAATCATTAGTTCAAACCGCTGCAAACGAGAATTTCTATTGGACAAATTCAGGTAGGTTTATTCCCGTTTCGTTCCGTTTGCTTCTGTTTAAGATACATTTTTCACCTGAATCGACAGAATTAATAGACCCCTGATCACCCGCACACACAGCTCACTTTCATAGCAGCCACATACAAACAGCATCATCACTTTGCTCGTTGTATAAATCTTTCTCGCTTCTATGCGCTCTCCTCCTCTCACCTTTTCCCTTCGCTTGTGGACTTCAGTGCACAACACAACAGTTGTCTGTGACCAGTTTTTTTTAAACTTTCCAAGCCAAAGCTTCATACCATAACCGCTAACCGCTTCACACAGCCTACATCGTTGTCACCATATTAGCTTACATCATAGTCAACATAGCTACTAGAAATAACGCGTTAGTAAACCCGCTACACTCACACAGTACAGTGTACAGCAAGCAGTTTAGCAGTTACACCGGTGGGCCCCGGTGACAATAAAAAATAAAAAACGAAAGCTTACCTAGACTTGGAAGAGTTTCAGTGTTGGATAGCCTTAGCCAGCTACCTAACATAAGTAACATTCCTCTCTGTTTGAGCCAGGTGTTTAAGTAGGCTAAATTAAATAGCTGCATTATCTAGCTGTGAAAGTGTACAAAATATAGCTCTCTCTGCTGCTTCTCCTTATTTTTTAAAGAAATTCTTTTTTTCAAAACTGTTCAACTATTGTCTTTCTCTTTGAGTCAAATACTCATCCACATTTTATGCACTACAGGGCTAGCTAGCTGTAGCTTATGTTTTCACTACTTGATTCATTCTCTGATCCTTTGATTGGGTGGGCAACATGTCAGTTCATGCTGCAAGAGCTCTGATTGGTTGGAGGACGTCCTCCGTAAGCCATCATAATTACTGTGCACGTCTATGGTAGGGGGTGAGAACCATGAGCCTCCTAGGTTTTGTATTGAAGTAATTGTACACAGACGAGGATGGAAAATAGCTGTCCTCCGGTTACAACATGGTGCTACCCCAGAGTGTGTTGTTGAGGATACTGTAGACCCTCATTGCAAAACAGTGCATTTTAATTTAGTGACGTGAATATATTTAATATAGTTTTATCTAAAAAAAAAAAAAAGGATAACTTTTTTAATGTTTCACAATTTTTTTTAAAGGAAATTCACTGAGTAGGATGGTCCTCCCCTGTTTTGAATTGAATTGTAGTTATTCTTGAGTTATTACTGTGTTATTATACAATTTAGTGAGACTAAAAGGGCCTTAAATAACATAATTTGAAACTTTTATACAAACTTTCTTTACATATTGTTCCACCTACATTGTAGTGAACTGTCTGTACTCAGGGTGTTGCATTGAGTTATGATATATTATTATTTGAGTGCATTTTGTCAGTCATAGCCTGTTATGACTTTACCTGATTTATGTTAGTATACCTTAGTAGACATATTTGTAATATTTGTTGGACCTACATAAAGATGTTATATTTTTTTCTGGGAATAATATTGTATGAAAATATAAACATTTTCTCAAATCATTGAAACACTAATCATAGACTCTCTAATGTGATTTTAATTATGTACCCTACTTTTTGAGCATTGTACTGCCATAATAAATGTTTGATATTTTTGTATTCCTTTTGTTGTTTTTATTGTTTGTAATCGTTGGTCATTTTTTATAAGTAAATGGCCTACATTTCTATTCGCTATTGTTGGAAACGGCTTGAGTGACAAGTCCTGCGCTCTGCGCATTGGTTAGAGACGTTGTGACGCAAATATACCGCTGACCTGGTCTGGCCTCTGTTTCACCGGCACTGGAAGCGCGACGCACGGACAGTTGGAAAGAAGAACCGACCTGCATCAGTTGGTACTATTGGCAGTCGCAATTTACAACATAATAACCGATCGAAACCTTAAAACTACCCGCAACACCAACCGTATGTATGTTTAATGTTGTTTGTTTTACGTAATTTAATACATCAGTGTTCGAGTGGCGCATGTCTTATTAATCATTCACCTGCATTATGTTGAAGATTTTGAAGGAAAAATATATCGTTAGGCCTACTCTTCTCAATTATATAATATGAATATTATGCATCCATTGTAACTTTAAATTGTAAAATTGGGAGAGGATTACAGTGCAAGTTTTGACCCTGTTAGAAAGAAATGTAGGTTAGGAGATGCCTGCATAGTCTATTCCATGATGCTCAGATGAATTGTGTGTTTGTTTAGAATTTTGTTTAATGTTAACGTCTTCAGGACATCGTAGTGCTACTGTCAAATGTTGGTCATGTGTGTGTTTTGGTAGCCTACTGGCGTGATTCGCTGTTTAGAACCTGTGCTGAGACACGTTTTGGGCTCTGCTGTCAGTTTCTTGATTTGACACTCGCTCCATTTCACACGCCCTCCCCATCTTTCATGCAGACCCTATGTCACATTGTAACTCATGTGATGTCTTTCAGGTGTGCTGTGCGACCTAGAATGACAACCTCAAAGGCATTCTGAGACATTGTAACTAACTCACTATTCMCTATTTAGTGCACTGGACACACATATACACAGTTTTCCTTCCACTGTTTGTTAACCCTTAACCTTTAAGCAGAGGAGGTAGTGACGAAGGAGACCAAACTCTGTCTGATGTACTATGTTGGGATAAATCTTCTGCTGAAATGACTGAATGTAGTTTGTTTAAAATTACCTTGCCAATTCCGTATTACCCGTGCTTACAACAATCATTTCCACAGAATATAGGCCAAACTATTCTAATCTGAGCACCAAAAGGATGTCTTTTGTACAGCCCTTTAACTGTTCATTACAGGAAAATAAACATTACAGAAACTGAAAAATAAAAAAAATAAATGTGATGTCTTGATATGTGTTCCACTCTACCACAGCCTATGATTAGTAGCCAGGCAAGCAGGGGTGCTGACTGGGACGCGGGGGGCATATCAAATATGCAGTGCAGTGGTTAGTCATCTGCAACAACACCCTGTCAGCCTGCATGGCCCACTTTCCACATGAAATTCTCTCCTGGTATTTAACTTAATGATCTTATTTAAAGATGAGAGGCTCCAAGGAAATGTCAGTGCATGAATTCCAGTTCTCATGGATACGATGCCTATTGTATGGGATTAGAGAGAAACTTCAACTATTCTATGCCAAATCAGGAACAGCTTGTTGACAAGTGAGGATGTGTATTTCCCTAGTAAACAGATGAAGTGAAACACAGAGACACTTAGGCCTAGTTAAAATATGAGGTTTTTATGAATGTGTCTATAATGGATATTAGTACAGTTGTGGATAGGTTTTCATGGTGGAGATATTTGTTGACATGTTTGTTTGTTCGAAAACCTTTTGAGGATTTCTTTCAGCCTTTCCCTGGTCCTTGGCACCAGATGTTGCTGAGATTTACAGATTACACCCAGATGGGGTGTGAACGGTAGGCTGTGAAGGATAACACCTCTCATAAACAACACTCTGTACCCCAAAAAATGTAGCAAACAAACATTTTGCATTTAAAATGGCTTTAAAGTTATTTATAGTGACTTGACCTCAATACGAAAATAAGCTTCAAAGCTCAAGATGAGACTATTTGGATGATTTAACAGAATTCAGAAAATGACAGGGGTTTTAAATTCTCCAAAAGTGCCAGGAGTAGAGTAGAGCCCACCCTCTCCAAATCTCTTAAAATGACTCTGTGAGCCTGCTCACTGTAATCCATGACACTGTTGTCATAGAAGGCTGAGGCTCAGAACTGTCTTTACAGGGAGGAAGCACTAGCTGTGGGTTTAGGGGATGAGAGTTGGGCTCAGAAAACATGTTTGTGTGTGTGAACAGTATGTGATAGTCTGCTGTGTGCTTCCTCCTCCACGGCTGACTGAGTGAATCATGGCGCTCTAGCCCAGAGGCAGAGGATGTAGTAGTAGTGTGACTGACTATAGGCTCCAGAATTATCACGAGGCTTCATAGTATCATAGCCCATTTAATGCTCACCTCCTGTTTCAGGTGTTTTCTTCAGAGAATGGAGACTATTGCAGTAATAACATCACCTCATGAGCTGAGAGAATGAACAGGACTGCTAGCCTATCAGGGGATACCCTGATCGCGTGTCACTTCCCCCTGGTGCAGCTCCCCCCCTGGCAGCTTCCTGTGCAGGCAGCTCTGTGCAGTGGCTCTGCCAAGAGGCCTGGTCGGCTGTGCTCCAGCTCCGTAGGTCTGACCCGTGCCGCCTCCCTCCCCGAGCAGGACAACCTCCACAGAGAGCCCTTCCACAGCAGCCTCAGACACATCTCCTCCAGTTACTGGAGCCTCAAGGAGGACCGGAGCGAGGAGGAGGGGGACGGGGAGGGAGGCAGCGACAGCAGCGGGAGGTGTGACTCTGGATCCTCACCAGAGGAGGCATCACAGATGACCATCTCCCAAAGACATAAAGAACACCCTGTAGTTAGAGGTTCTTTACGGTCACACAACTCCTTCCTCCCGAATGAAGGGGTGGAAGAAGATGATGAGGATAGTGATGGAGATAACCTGCACAGATACCACGAAGACCCTTTTTTTGTGCTGCAGCTGCATGGGAACTCTAACTGGGCCCTGAATAATGCTAGGAGGGGGTTCTCCAAACCTTCTAGCCAATCAGCCAGTCAGCAGAACAATGACAACAAGGGTAGTACTGTGTTGTTGGACTGTGGGGAGCAGGAGAGAGCAGTGGATATTGAAGATAATATGTTCACATGTGGTGATGAGGGCTACTGCTTCAGCTATGGCCAACCAAAATGTTTCCCTGAGTCTTTCTCTGAGGGTCATCTAGAGTATGTCACAGACTCCTCCTGCAACAGCTCTGATGGGGTTCTCGTCAACTTCAGCACCATCTACAATAAAAGTAACAACCCTGCCACCCCAAACGACCTCAGCTGCCCTGCAGTGCAGTCCTCCCAGCCAGCAGAGGGCTCTATATTCCTAAACCTGCACCCATACTCCCAGGAGTCCCAGGGGCCTCAGGCTGCTGGACCTAGTCAGGGGAGCCGAACAACCTCCTCTCCTCATGACGGGGGGCCTTCTGCCCCCTGCTGGTCACCGCAGGCGCTGGACTCCAACTGTAACATCTACCTTCCCGATGCCCAGAGCCTCCTGTCCTCTCTGGAGATCTCTGACCTCACTTCCTGTCTCCAGAGCCAGGCCAGGCTGCTGCCCACAGGGACCACCCAGAAGTACTACAAGCTGGTGACTTGTGACCTCTCATCCCAGTCAGCCTCGCCTAGCCCGGCCGTGTCCAGCACCACCAGTGTCACTTCAGAGGGCCACTACGTCCTCTTCAATAAGGCCCGGGGAGATCAGGGCCAGGGGAACAAACAGGTATGCTTACCACAATAACGTACAGTATGTTTAAAAATGTCCTTCATGTTTTGACTAATTTGTAAAATGTATGATGAGCAGAATTACTTTCATAACGGTTGACTTTCCTAAACAAAGTTTTCTCCGTTTCTCCATGGCCAGCAGGAAGAAGGCTCAGACAAAGAAGGGAGGAGAGCTAGCCCATTGCACCGTTCTCGCTGTATGAGCTGGGACTCCCAACATGTCACCTCCTTCGCTGAGATTGCACACTGTAAGAGACATACAGACAGCTGTCAGAGCTCCAGCCACTCCCACACCTCCCAGGACCTGTGTCCCATCCAGGAGGCAGTTTCCCTGGGCCAGAATAGCAGCCACTCCCCCCTACTCCTGAGTCCCAACCAAGGCAGTAGCACTGTGTCCAACCACCCTTCTGTGTCACCAGACCATGAGGCGGAGGAGGAGGGTATGAAAACAAGCCAGTCTGCATTTTTACATGAGTAATTGTGATTCAGCTGAAGCTAACCCTTGTTTTTTCCTATTTTGCAAACGTTCAACCCCCTGTCCTCCGTCTTTCCCCTCCTACTCTTAGGGGCGTGTTCATGGGCAACCCCTGTGGTGCGGTACAGTAAGGCTCAGAGGCCCAGCTCCTTGCCCATCCAGCCCTTCGTCCTGCTTCCCCCAGCGGGTAAACCTCAGAGCCAGCCCCTGGGCTCCCTGTTGGACCAGTACATCAGCCACAATAACACCAAGCCCAGCTCCCAGCCAGGGTTCAAGTGCAAAGGCAACAGACTCCTGACCCACCTGCGTCCTTCACCGCTGGGCAGCTATGGAGCCATCCTCCTGGAGGGCCCCTCTAGCTCTGATACCTGCTCCACCTGCACCCCCAGTCCAGAACACTTCCAGTCCAGACGCAACTGGACACACTCCAGTCCTTACAGGCCCTACAGTAGCCATGGCTTTACTTTTACCAGTCCAAAACAAGCTCACATAAGCACAATACAATCTAATACCGAACTAACCCAGGTTCATTCATGCCAGGACCAGCACTTTGCAGACCTAGACCAAAGCTACCCCAGCCCAGGTCAGGCCCACAGTAGCCCAAACCAGTCTCAACGTAAAGATTCAAACAAACGTAGCCAAGGCATGGCTCAGATCTGCCAAGATCTCATTCGCTGGTTTCCAGAGCAGAAGAGCTCCAGCCCCGTCCTCCTGACCCACAGCCCTGACCGCCCCATTGACTCCCATGTAGCAACCATGTCCCCCTCTGCCAGTCACACCCCTCATCCAGACCTGCTGGTGTCCTTCTCTCCAGACCCACCCTTACCGCCCCACAAGAGAAGCCCACTAACCTCAATACCTAAGGCTGGGTCTGCAGCTTCTCACTATAGCCGGACAGCTGCTCTCTCCTCAGTGGCCCATATGTCCTCTCTGAGCGCCCTCCTGCAGCCCCTGGTGTTGGCAGGGCCCAGTGTGAAGCAGCATCAACAACAGCACTGTGACTCCTTCAGCCTGAGTGACAGTTGGCCACCTGTGGAGTTCTGCCTGTCACCTGAAGCATCCTACGAGTCTCTGTCCATCAGCCATCTGCAGAGGAGAGGTGAGGGGGAGGAAGGGGCCTGATCTGTGTATAGGGGCTAGAGCATGGAAGATCTCATATATACTGTAGATTGGTGAGGTAGTCTATATGTAGGTGAGCATGTATGGGGTTGAGGGTGTTTTGAGCTGAGAGTATCTCATGTGGATTGTGTAATGTGATGTCAATGTATGAAGAGGATGTGTGTGGTAGGCAGACCAGTGTCAGTAATCTGAAGATGAAGAGTAATTAGACTCTTCTGAACAGTCATTATGGGAAACTGGAATCCTGCATTGTCTGTTACTCTGCAGAGCTTGCTGTAGCAGTGCCTTCAATACCCTGAAGGGGGTTTCTTTCAAACATGACCTATTTTTATCTTTCCCTGCACAGGATTGGCTGAGACATCTAGTGTGTGAGAGTGTGCAAGCTCCAGTGAGTGTGTTGCAGTGGGTGCAATGTTGTTGATACCCTGGATATATGATTCACAGAATTATGTAAAAAAAATTGTGCCACAATAAAGACACACATTTTTATAACCAAACAATATAAATGTTAATCACATGCTTGTATGCACATTGTCTTGTGAAAGCAAAGCTTGCAAGGTGATGCACTGTCCGCTTGGCAGGGGAGAGCACTAGGCAGATTTAATATGCATGAAGATTGTACCCTGACATTTTAGAGAGAGCCAGACAAGATGGAGGAAGGGAGAGAAAAGGAGAGCGGAAGGGAGAGGAAAGGAGAGAAATGGAGTGAATGGGGGAGAGTAGCAATAGAGCATTGTATCTCTTACTCTTCCCTTCCTTCTTTTTCACCATGGTGGATGAATCATGTAGTCACACCCATCATCCAGACCTGCTGGTGTCCTTCTCTCCAGACCCACCCTTACTGCCTCACAATCATGAATCATGTCCAGTATCCCTGCACATTGTAAATGTACCATGTATACCAATGTGTCCCAACCCTGGTTCTGGTTAATGAATCAAAATGTGATAGTCTTTTATGTCAGTCCCCCTGCATGGTACAGAATAGGAAATGAGCCAACTCTTGATGGGCTTCTTCCCTCTTCATGTCTGTCCAGGTCTGCTGAAACCTGTGAGCTTGGCAGTGGATTTGATCATGGCTCATTTTGGCTCCAGTCGAGATCCTGGGGAAAAGGTACAGTGCATCTGAGCTAAAAGCAATCTGAAAGGAACTAGAATAACCGGACAAATCACAAAAACTGACAGTAGTCCTGATAGGATGAATCAACCCCCATAAAGATATGTTATTATTTTAGAATTACGGTGTAAATATTGATCATGATATGATAATGTACGACTCTCTCCAGATGTGGCTGGGTACCACCATTGGTGGTCTTGTTCTGGAGCATATGTGTCCCACCATCCAGAACATTCTGCAGGATGGTCTCAGGGACCACAAACTGGACCTAATCATCGGTCAGCGACGCAACCACGCCTGGAACGTGGTGGAGGCCTCCACTCACACAGGTCAGAAATGCATGGTGGTGATGATAATGATGGTGTGGGGGGTTGTGGTAGGTTTGATGCTGATGATGCTATGGCTATAGTTGCTCATGGGGGTTGTAGTTTGATGGTCTCTGTTCCTGTCTCAGGCCCTACCACCCGGGTGCTCCACAGCTTGCTGTCCAAGGTGAGGCAGTGCTCCCTGCTGACCAGCCACTGTATGAAACTACGAGCCTTCATCATGGGCCTGCTCAAGTGAGTCCCTGTCAAGTCTCCGATGGTATTTTTTAGTATAATATCACATTGTGTACTAATGTTGTGTATTGATTTATGAAATGCTATGATTGTAAAATGAAGGACTTATATTATCTCTTTTAGCCTGAGGACCTTGGAATTCTGGCTGAATCACCTCTACAACCAAAAAGGTGTTTAGATTAAAGGACAGGCTATTTTTTCCTTTTCTCCAAATTGTTATTAGAAAAAAGGATGTTATTGAAACTTCCCTCTCTCATACGCTTTCAAACTCTCCTCTCCCCAGAGGTGGTGAAAGCTCACTACCATCCATGGGGTTTCCTCGCCATGTCGCAGGGGCAGTGTCAACCTCTGTTCCAGGAGCTCCTCCTCCTGCTGCAGCCTCTCTCCATGTTACCCTTTGATCTCAACCTGCTGCTGGAGCCCCGCCTGCTACACAACAGACAGCTCTGCTCTGAGGAACAAGCTCCACCATGCTCCACTTTTCTCATGACCAGTTGTCCCCTGTTGAAAGGAGACAGAGAAGACAGACAGGGGGCGTATAGCTCTATGGATGGACCCAGGGAGAACAGCAGGCCAACAGGTGACCCACACCAGCTGGTACAGCATCTTCAGGGGTCCTCCCAGGTTTCAAAGGCCATGGGTCAGGAGAAGAAGGTGAGGCCTGTAGGTGAGTCTAGCAGGAGCCTGTGGTCAGCCGCTATTCCAGGGTGTTGGCAGAGACAACCTTCCCACGCGGAGAGGGTGGAATGTGGACAGATTTACAAGCATGTCATCCACCCTGAGCCTCAGCAGGGGATGGAGGGGAGGAGAGAAGAGGAGACTTCACAGGAGGGCAGGAGGGAGGGAAGGGGTCCGGGGACCCCCAGGATGACGGCAGACCCACAGGATGATAGCCCTTCCCAGGGTGGGCTACGCTGGGCCAAGCTCTTTGGATCAGGAAGGGACCACCCCGCCAGGAAACAGAGGGCACCCCAAAACCCCAATGGGACACAGACCCAGAAAAGGTCAACATTTATGACTGAACTATGGCTAACCTGTTCCTATGTTGTTATTACAGTTGCTCCTTAATAACTGTATTTCTCTTGTCTTACAGGAGACCTTCACAGTGGCTGCAGTTGGACAGCTCTCAGCTGGGCCTGTTGGCCCATACAGTCTGGTCAGGGAAACAGCCTGACCGGAAACACCAAACATAGACCTAGTGGCCCAGGACCACAATGGAGAGGGGCAGGGAGAAGAAAAGATACACTACCAAAAATGTCAACTGCATGATCCTGAGTCAGTCTTATAGTGCAAAGTGTTACACACAGACACCTCAGCTAGAACACACTCACACTGATCAGAAAAGCACAGTAGACCATTTGTTACTGTCTGAGCATGGGTGATACATTTACCCAAATGTCATTTTAAGGCAATAACAACTCTCCAATGTTGAGTTATATTGTGCTTCTGTTCATCTGTCATGAATTGGGATTCATGCAATAGATTCTCCCTGTGCACCTGTCAATCAAACTGTGGTCAATGAGAGGCTCCACCTATGCTACAGTCTTGCCTTAGGATCTGAAAGCCTTGTGGACCATTCCAGACTCTCCATAAGAAACCAATTAGTATTTAATGGAACTGCATGTATACCATACAGTAGCATCCTATTCTCCTAATAGTATCAATCTGTCCTCTACCTTCCAACCCCTATGCCCTGTCTATTCTATGTGCGAATGGAATGTCAACAAAAAAATGCAGAAAGGCAATCTTTACTAGCCATGTTAACTAGTGCCAAATATTATGCCACTCAGCAGCCTTGTACAGTGGCTTATCTTCCAAAATGAGGTTGCCTTCATATTCAACTAGACAAAGTCAATACATGTTTGTGAGGTAATCCAGACTAGCATGGTAAGATTTCTGTGCATGTGTAAAAAAAAATATATATATATGTGTTACGGTAGTCCTCCTCCTCTTCAACCGAAGAGGAGGAGTAGTGATTGAACCAAGGCGCAGCTTTGTGAAATGACATGATTTAATAAAGACACGACCAAACAACTAAGACAGAAAACGAACTASACTTGAATTAACTAACAAAATAACAAAACRAATGTGTAGACAAACCTAGACATACGAACTTACWATAAAACACGAAGAACGCACGAACAGGGAAAAATAGACTACACAAAAATGACGATGTACAAACATACCGAACAGTCCCGTATGGTGCGACAAACACTGAAACAGGAGACAACCACCCACAACGAACACTGTGAAACAACCTACCTAAATATGACTCTCAATTAGAGGAACGCCAAACACCTGCCTCTAATTGAGAGCCATACCAGGCAACCCTTAAACCAACATAGAAACAGACAACATAGAATGCCCACCCAAACTCACGTCCTGACCAACTAACACATACAACAAACTAACAGAAATAGGTCAGGAACGTGACAATATGTATGTTCAAGGAGTCATTAGGTGCTGATTTAATCCTACTACTTTGTGTGGTTCTTCTACCTACATCAATGTCCTAATATATTGTTTTTTATGATAGAGAAGTGGAGTTTTGTAAATATTTAGGTAATCAAATTTTAGATTTGTGGAACTGTTAGTCTCCAAATTGAGTGTGTTTGCACAATATTAAGCTATCATGGTGTGTTTCAGGTGTACACTGTTTTGATAGGCCAGTACTACTAAGCTAAGAAAAATAAAGTTTGAAATGGCGTGACAGGAATGACTTGGTTATTATAACCTCTGCAATAATGTGAAAGTGAGTTTATCAAACCCCTCTCATCTTTCCTCCCCAACCTAACTGTCCTTACCCTACAACCTTAGAAGAATGCACCCTCTGAGTGTAAGTTCCCTGTGACAATCAACCTTTGCAAATAAAGATAAATCAATAAGTTATCTTGTGACTTGTACTCCACATTCACTTGTAAAATAAATTATATTGCTAAATGTTCTGCTCATACAAAGAAAATTGGGCCATTATTATTTTTCACCCTGGGATGTACATAGTCCACAGACCAAAGTTTTGCTTTTTCACAGACGCTGTTATTTCAAAGTCCTTGGATTTGTCACTCAGTTCTCTACCCTGGTCCTTGTGATTGTCTGGTGAATGGTTCCTCCATTACTGGGCTCTGGCCTCAATCTTCCTCTGAGTGCCGCTCAGCCCCAGGGCATTGTGGGTAAGCTTCTCAAAGGTCTGACCGTACCTGAACCTGTATCCTGTGGGCAGATTGACGGTGACTTGATTAAGATTAGATCTTGATGTGATAATATAATATGATCAATTATAATAATCAAGATGGTAGATATGGAGATTTCAGAGCTGTGTGTGAGGCTTGGTACTGTAGTGTTTTGAAGAAGTTAAGGCCCACCTGGAACATGGCCGGTGTAGGAGGGCAGAAGTCCCCGGTGGGAGGGGTAGACAGTGGGGATGGGGGGCAGGGCTCCTGATTCCTCCCCAGGGAGTTTCAGGAAGGTGGGGTCCCTCCTCATCTCCTTCCCAAACTGAACCAGAGCCTTGTTGGTGGTGATGGGGTAGCCCGTCCCAATCAAGAAGCGAGATTTGGGCACGTACCCTGTGAAACCTGAATACATGCCCAAATGGAAGATCTAGTCAATACAAAGGGACTCCTATACAGTTGATTGTACTGCACACTAAAGCAAACACTATCACATGAGGTATTTCAAATGGTACCTCTGGCATACTGTACCTACCTGAGATGAAGTACTTGTGTGGACTGCTGTCTGCCATGAAGTACGGAGAGCCTTTGGGCTTCCAGGGGTCCATGGTCTTGTAGGGGGCTGGCTCTTTAGAGATGGCCGTCAGAGGGGTGCTCAGTCTCCGAGGCTGGAGGGGATAGATAGAATGACAGACAGACACTATGGTTGAGACAGAGAAGGTATTCAAGCTTCTGGCTCCTACCAATGGCCCTATCCCAGACTATAGACCTTTGATTATAAAAGGAGATTTTCTCCCATGGTATTGTGACATTTTTTATCATTCAATCAACTTCTAATGCGGGTGCATGAGATTTGTTGGATTATAGTCGGTGTGGTTTCGTTGCATCCAATGGCAGTGTCTGCRATAAAGTAATGCAATGAGCCCCTTGTGGATTTGACAGCTCTAACGCAGTTCCACCTCCGACACCACCAAAAGAACGCTATATGAATGTCAATCTAATTGAATCTAGCCCATGACTGATCTGAATCTGTGGGTGGTCTATGATTGGAGTGGTCTCCAGGTTGTGCACCTGGCCTCGTTTAGACGGACAGTGAGTTATACATGACACTGACACAGGATCTCAGCATGGATTATTAAACAGGGATGACCCTGTGTGTGTGGGTGGGGCGAGCATGCATGCATAAGTGAGAGAGAGAGATTAGAGCATGTTACTTTAAACTCTGAGATGGTGTTGTTGCTGACAAGCGGTATTGCTGATGCCAGGCGAACCCTCTGCTGGTCCCGGTCAAACTCAGACAGGGCCTCGCGACACGTCTCGGCATACGTACGGGAGAAGTAGTTCTGGCTTTTGGGAACAAAGCCTGTAAAAGACACCAGAGTCAACACAATGCAAAACATACTTTACAGAAGAGAAGGAGTTCTCCTTAATATATGAAAGCTGAGCAACGGTGTGTTTACCAGTGTAGCCCGGTATCATCCTCTCCAGATTCCTGCGTTCTCCATGGTGGCTCCTCCAGATCTCGTCCCGTGGGCCCGTGTCTGTCTCTGTGGAGGGGAAGCAGCCCGTGTGGAGGACCAGGCGACGCGAGCGTGACACCTCCGGAGAGGACAGCAACTTGGCGGTCAGCTGGCCGTAGGTCGTCCCCAGGTGGTACTTCAGCTGGGGGCAGTAACCTGCATACCTGAGGACAGAGAGGTGGTGAGGATTCTGACTAGATTTTAAACAAGGCTTTTTGGATTTATTCTCTGTCATGTTGACAGTAGTATAAATAATTGAAACCTATTACCATGTCCATATCAAAGTCGGGCTTTATTGCAATGAAAGGTGACTATGGAGCTCAGGTAGTTAGTTTGAGCTGTGTTGTGTTCCTTCATGTCAGCAAGTTCAGACTGAGTTGAACCTTCCTGGGTACCGTTGCCATGGGTGATGGCCTAGGGCACTGACTTGCTCTTTCTTCCTCAAGGACATTTCGTGTAGGTTTGTGAAAATGTGTATGTTAATTCCTTAGGCCTATAGTAGGCCGAATGTATGTTATGTGTAATGAGAGAAAGGGCGAAATAATCAAGTAAAAACGTATGCGCAAGCATAAAATCTATGGAATTACGCACGAATAGCCTACTCATTAATGCATAATTGAAAAGGCTAGAATGCAGTAATTTCCCTATACATAGCACACCATGTATGTAATACAAATAAAGCTTAATATTGCACACATCTAATTGGAGTATTTAATTAATTGATTTGCTAAAATACAAAAGCAAAGCAGCAGTGTGAATTACCTACCCCGGTATGTAGTGCGGATCAGGTGTCACCAGCACCTTACTGAATTTTGGGGGGAATTCCTCCATGTTGACCGTACTGTATGTACCTCAGAACCGGACTCGAGATCTGTGGCCGGGGGGCTGACAGTAACGCACTTTCTGGTGTTTGTGGATGGTTGTCAGGATGTGGACTGTGCGCAGAGATATGTCGTCAACGTCTAGACCAGGTCAAGGATCCATTATTCCGTCATTTCATTGTTGCCATTGTGAAGATCATCTGCTCGCCTTTTGCCCCCAACATTTTAAAGCTTGTTGTTGTTGTGTACTGTGCTGTAGGCTACAGCTTGTTGTTGTTGTGTACTGTGCTGTAGGCTACAGCTTGTTGTTGTTGTGTACTGTGCTGTAGGCTACAGCTTGTTGTTGTTGTGTACTGTGCTGTAGGCTACAGCTTGTTGCTTCATTCCGCAGTGGCAAATACGCACCGCTCTCACACATTCCCATGCACCTTATGGTCAAACAGGTGTCAAGTGTCATTTGACTAAACAAACCAGTCTATCCTTCCTAATAGTTATTTCACATATTCAATAGGCTTATTTTATATATTTCTTCTTATTCGATACTATAGCCAGGTGTTTTTTTGTTTTTTTTACACAAACCCTCCTGTTTTTTTTTTTTGTTGCCATCTTACATGTTTCACCCACTTTTAATTATCAGATCTTACATTTGCCTATGGGAAAATACATAAATACATGAAATGATTAATTAATTATTCATTTTGAAATAAAATTTGATATCTGAAAGGTTATCAAGTTTGTGGCATGAAAGTATACTGGTCTATAGCGACACCTGGTGAATTACAGCAGCATTGCAGCATTGGCTGGGATATTTCCTTGTGTAGAATAAAATAGTAACAGCTAAAAGATCGAACTTCTCATTTGTACTCCTCTTTTTTAACATCATATTCCAAAGTGAAAATTGCATTTCACATCATTGTTTACAGGTACTGATTCTGCCTGTACACTGACACAAAACAAATAGTGAAAATCCTAATTTAAAATAAGTGATAGACTATGAGGCTATGCTTTTAAGCGGCTCAGATAGGGCACAGCCTCTGGAGTTGTAGACTATGTACAAACCTAATGTTAAAAGCACTGTGTGTTTTTAACTAGTTCCACAGCCTTTTCTTAGGTAAGTTGCCCAAATAATAATTTCTAGTTGAATGAACATATGAGACAATTTGAGCAAAAACATTATTTTAAGTTGACTGAATTTGTCTACATTTTCTCATGTTGGAGCTAAGTTCAGGTAACACTTACTGAAAAGTTKWTWTTTTTTTTTTTTTACAGTGTACAGTATGTCACACCTACCCACTCACATACAGTACATGCCAAACCTCTTGTGTAAGGTATTATTGTAAATGTCATAACAAGTATCATCTTATTTTTCAGGAAAAACATGGATGTTTCATCAGCAGCTAACTGGTTGAGAAGCCCCACAGTCAGTATGTGGGACTGACACATAGTGTTGCTATCACCTTGGCTTTGTCATGACTTGTTTCTGTCATACCTGAGTTTGATGGTGTTTGGTGGGAGGAGTTGTGGTCTCAGGTGAGAGGGAGTCATAGTTCCCAGACACAGACCACAGAGATATGCCAGGGAACAGCCGTGCCCACGCAGCCCTCCACATGCATGCAGCATCACCGCTGTGACAGGATGGATGATAGATGACGAGGCATGCCATGAGGATATAGGCGGAACTTCAAGGATGTTTCAAATTCTATATCACAAACTCACTTCAGACTGTGTGGGCTTCTCTAAGCCCAGCTCTAATAACCAGCTCTGAGGCTTCTCTCCCTTCCTCCCCTCCGTCTGTGTCCATGTGTAATACAGCTATTGATCCTGTCTCAACTTCAATCAGGGATGAGGATGGACTCCCCTCTACCTCTCCTCCATGCTCTCCTGTCCTCTCTCTGCCATCCTTCTGCTCCTCTTCCTCCCTGTCGCTCTGCCTCAGGACCAGGGCTCAGGGGCACAGGGAGCTGGCTGTGGTCATACACCGAAAAGTGGAGCAGGCACTGCGGAGGACAGACACAAGTGGCAGGCGGCAGGTCCTGAGGCATGGAAACAGAGACGCCGTGTCACGACGGCAGTGTCACATGGCTTCACTACCCTCAACACACTCAGTGACCCATAACCAGAGGGCAGGTCACAGGTCAGGGAGTGCTGGTCTGAGGAGGACAGTCAGTCTGTCAGTTGTGGATGAACAGGCCTCAACAGAGCTGCTGCAGCACAGAGGATGCCTCTCCCCACAGCACAACACACTGCCTCCTCAGACAGACACAGAGGTGGGTGTACATTGAAAGGAGTTGTTTACTTCAATCTTATGATTCTCTGACTGTTTTCCTTCAAAGCAATCTAGTTTGAGACAGAGTGATCAATAGTGCCAAGTTTTTCCCCAAATCTCAACCAGCTGATTGTTTGGCAGTTTTTTTGTACATGGGACATCTTTAGTAGTCATTTGACATATTATTCACAAATGTATTGAACAAACATTCAAATTGGATTGTACCGACATGTTATTACGCCAATAAATATTACGCAATATGCCGGACGGAAGTCCATTGTCATTTTCAAGCCGTGTATCGTCCATAAAGTTTTATGTTCCATGTCTGTTTTTACAGTGGACTGAAGGAAAGTCAGGGAGGTGTAAATGAGCCTTTACCCTTTATCACAGTTTACAGTTGCAACACACACAAACAGACACAGAGCTAGACAGACAGACACTTAATTACATTGTCTGAATCCCTTTGATGCCTGTGGGTTGTTATTGTTCATATTGTAGTGTGTCATACTGTGAACCAGTCTGTCCAGGTGAGCAGTCAGCCACTGGCATGAGTGGAATGGAGCCAACCTGGTGCAGTGCTGCCTAGGCAGATTGATTATGAGGGTGTTGTGTTGAGCAGTCTGCTGTGTTGTCCGTCACAGTTCTGTGTCAGATGGGAAGCGAGGGCAGTCCCATTGGGTCCTTTATTTAAATATATCCTTTATTTAAAGATTTTGGCCAAGATCATTTTGAATCCTTATACAAATTGTTAGTCTTCCGCCCCAAGGATTCCTCTTTTGTAATGTTATTATCCAAAGGTCATGTAGAGTGTTGACAATGGTTGGTGAAATGAAGTAGGTAATACAGGAACATTACGTCTCAAATGGGGATATTAGTCAGTATACGTGGAGGTCTTTGCTCTCGGTAGGACTCAGGCAGGGTGCTGTGTGTTCATCAGGCAGGCAAAAGCCAGTTAAAGGCCACCTCATTAGCGCAGCTCTCTTTGAGGAAGAAATATACAGTATTTCATGCTCCTAATGACTGTACTTTATTTTGTCACTAATCAGCAATGAAAATATAAAGTATGCTGCCCCAGAAGTCATAACATTAGATTGCTATTCTATTCCATTCAGAGCAATACATTTTTTGAGAAGTAATACGCCAGAGTTAATTTACTGTACTTTCCCATGTGCACTGTTACCTTCCTTTACAGATCTGGGAGAATGATGTGTGTGAGGGAGCGTATGAGGGGCTCACCCCAGGGCTGGTGTACCTGGAGCATGTGTGCCGGATGCTGGAGGAGATTGCTAGGCTACAGATGCATAACCAGAGTTTACAGGTGGAGATGGAGGCTCTCCGGGAGCAGCAGGAGAGCAGGGTAAGGGGATAWGTTGACATTTGATCTCTGGGTCACGTCTAAATAGCGAATCATGTGGATAAAGCTTCTAATAAGTCAGTATTTGATTGCTGTGAGAATTGACACAGTCAGCATAACAGGTCATTATTAATCAACATTTGACCTGCTGTTTCTATCTGTATAGAATTCACAACACAGCCAGTGTGACTGCAAGGCTGCTGAGGAGGGTGGCCGCTCTGCCAATGAAAGACGACTTAATGCTAAAGAATATGTTGAGGACTTACCCTGCCAATCATTTAAAAATAATAGTAAYGTGCATCAGCATTTTCGACGGAGGTCAGCATCGGACACAAGACTCATGATGGGATATCTGAGTGAGTGATCCTCCAATTTTACTTCCCACAGTGTACACTGGGAAATACTGAGTCATCGTTGGTTATTTGGGTTGAAACTGAGGGTTGTGAATTGTGTGTGTTTTAGGAAAGGTGAAGGAAGAGTCTGGACGGCGGTACCTGAGTATAGAGGACCTGCTTGAACAGCCCAAGGATGACAAAAAGCAGGTAAAATTATGTAAACTAAACTCATGCATGTACGCACACACACGCGTATGCATGCGTGCACACACACTCATGCACACAAGCATGCAGGTATGCATGGACACACTTGCACACACACTTGCTCAAATTGTACACACTCAAATAGACACAAATAATTAAGCTGTATTTTCGTATTTGTGTGTGTAGAGTATGTCTGTGTGAAAGTATGCTTGTGYCTATGTGTAAATGTTTTTTGCATGAGTCTGTATATATGTCTATATTGACAACTATCTATGTGTCTCTCCAGGAGAAAGAAGAAGTAGGAAAGAAAGAGCAGGGAAGTAGGATTAAGACCTGGAAGCTGAAGATTGGCTCTCTGAGGAGGGAGACCACAGAGAAAACCAGGTGAGACGACAGCGACACCTGGAGGAAAGTGTGTGTGGTGTCATGCTATGTGATGCTCTTATGAAAAAATATCCATGGCTGCTCTAACGTGGCAGCCAAATGGGAATGATTCACTGTTGCATAAATAATGCACAGTGTGCTCAGAGGAGCTGGGAAGTGCACATACTTAGCCTAGGCATCTGTTCATGAAAATTCACTTGGACCCATCCCATATGGCCTCTGTTTACAATCACTCATAGGCTCACTGTGCATTGAGGAATTATGTTTTAAGACTTACATATTCCATCCGTGCAATCTTTAATAGTTCTGGTGGAGGATTTTTCTTCCCCATAAAGCCAACAGATTCATTCATCCGTGGAGAAGGCTAGCGGGCGTCGGTTGAGACAGCTKTTCAGGAGAAGGAAAACTGTGCCAGAATGAGAAGAGCAGAATATTCCAACATTACAGTCATTGGTTCTAAGTAACATTCCTCTGTTAAGACTTGGAGAATGAGGATACATACTGTAACACTTTTCCCACAAAGCTGTGTATTCACAGGACGCCAATCTATTTAGTCATCTCAATTTATGGATATTGGTGTTTATTGTCTCCTGCACATGTATAGTTATTTATACTCAGGTACCATATATATTTTTATATTGCAAGTTTATGCAGCCAATAACCAATGTGTTTTTATGTATCGTTGATGTCCATCAAGTACATTAGCTATAGGATATGATTATATAATGTTTTAAATTAAGTAATGCCAGTGCAATGTACAGTATATATATTTCACCACTTGTCCATGTCTGTCGGTATCCCCACGTCTGCAACAGGATGTTTATTTTTAACTGTTGGTTTATATAGTCTTTTCAGGAAACAAAAATAATACGTGTCTTCAGTAGTTAGAGTAAAAATAAATCAAATATAATAATATATGTATGAGTATGTATATGTGTGTGTGTGTGTGTGTGTGTGTGTGTGTGTGTGTGTGTGTGTATATTATTTATGTGTGTGTGTGTGTATATTTATGTGTGTGTGTGTATATTTATGTGTGTGTGTCATATATATATATATATATATATATATATATATATATATATATATATATATATAAAAATTATATAAAACACCAGTCTCATTGTCAACAGTGATGAGGCGACTCCGGATGCTGGCCTTCTAGGCAGAGTTGCAAAGAAAAAGCTATATCTCAGACTGGCCAGTAAAAAGAAAAGATTAAGATGAGCACAGACACTGGACAGAGACGCTGGACAGAGGAACTCTGCCTAGAAGGCCAGCATCCCGGAGTCGCCCCTTCACTGTTGACGCACTATATGCAAATAACTCAAAGCATGCCATTCTGAGAGCAGCATTTATTTTTCAACTCGAAGTAATGAGCCCAATCAGTCCTCCATGACAACAAAATCATAAACAACACAGTAGGTTAATTAGTGCTTGGTGTATGCTCAGCTAAAACAATTTTAACAAAAATATAAACACAACATGCAACAATTTCAATGATTTTACTGAGTTCCAGTTAATATAAGGGAATCAGTCAATTGAAATAAATTAATGAGACCCTAATGTATGGATTTCACATGACTGGGCAGGGGTGCAGTCATAGGTGGGCCTGGGAGGGCATATGCCCACCCACTTAGGAGCCAGGCCCAGACAATCATGATGAGTTTTTCCCCACAAAAGGACTTTATTACAGACAGAAATTCTGCCCTCAGTTTTATCACCTGTCTGGGTGGCTGGTCTCAGATGATCSCGCAGGTGAAAAAGCCAGATATGTAGGTCCTGGGCTGGTGTGTTTACACGTGGTCTGCGGTTGTGAGGCCAGTTGGATATACTGCCAAATTCTCTAAAATTACGTTGGAGGGATGGTAGAGAAATTAACATTCAATTCTCTGGCAACAGCTCTGGTGGACATTCCTGCAGTCATCATGCCAATTGCACGCTTCTTCAAAACTTGAGACATCTGTGGCATTTTGTTGTGTGACAAAACTGCACATTTTTGAGTGGCATTTTATTGTCCCCAGCACAGGGTGCACCTGTCTAATGATCATGCTGTTTAATCAGCTTCTTGATATGCCACACCTGTCAAATTGATGAATTATCTTGGCAAAGGATAAATACTCACCAACAGGGATATCAGCTGATGTAAGAAGGGCTATATAAATACATTTGATTTGATTTAAAGAAATATGTGTACAACATTTTAGAAAATGAAGATTTKTCTGTGTATGAAACATTTCTGGGATCTTTTATTTCAGCTCATGAAACATGGGACCAACATATGTTGCATTTATGTTTTTGTTTGGTATATATTTCCCATTCCTATTTTTGAAGATCAAGGGGTGTACAATTAATTGGAATGACTGAAAATTTGACAGACTCTGTACAAATAAAACAAGTAAATTATAGCCTAATGCTATTCATTATCTGTAGTAGAAACCAATGGGTTAGAAGAAGCCCACATAACCAACCCATAAAGTAAAATGCAACATCCATTTATGGCCTGCTATGTAAGTGCTAACTTTGATTTATCCTGCAATAGCTGTTAAATTGGTAATATACATTTTTGTATTATTATAATGCCTCTTAATTTGCAGGTTGACATATAATGGGATGAGTCTTGTCATTTAGGCAGAACTGAGTGATTTCTGCTGGATGGGCCAGCATCAAAGTCAAATGTGCTATTTTGTTGAAATGTATAAAATAAAACATTTTATTTTAATTTAAGTGTTAGGTTAGGCATCAGAGTTAGCAGTGGGGTTAGGTTTAAATCAGATTTTATGACTTTGTGGCTGTGCCGGCTAAACCTGCACCTCTTTTTCAAGGGGAAAGTCATCTAAAAGTTACCTGCTGAGGAGAATTTTTGTAATAATAATGTATTTGTTTTTGCTCAATCTGATTGGGTGAGCCTAGCAGGGCCTGGCTCCCCAGTGGGTGGGCCTGTGTCCAGCCAGGCTCACCCATGCCTATGCCCCTGCAACAAGCAATATCTAGACCCATTTTTTTTTATTCACGAGACATTTATGAATGTAACCATAACAGAGATTTCTTCATCCTTACACAATCTTGATTGAAGCCATGATCGAATTTGTGCTCCTCTTATTGGATTTCCACTCCATGACTACCCCAATTGCACTTTATCAGTCTTCCAGGAAAAGCTGGTTTTCTTCCACAAGAAAAGGACCAATTAATTTACAGTAACTGAGACAGGTCATCAGCACTCCAAACAACTGTGTGGGAAAATGTATAACCAGTTCATCATAACAATTACTCCTACAAATTTGGTTGACAATTTCGATACCTTTTGGAAACAAAACACATTTTATAAGGAGGATGGGATCCACCCAAATAATTTGGGTTCCTGGATCCTTTCACAGCACTATAACGCTGCGTTGAGACCAGCTCAGTTAATCCACACCAATGTGTCGCTGAGTCATCATAATGCTTTAGCAATTGTATATTATGCCAGGGGCATTGTGTCTACCAATGTAAGTAACCTAATTTGTGTCCCTCTAACTGCCCTGAATGCATCTGCTGATCCTACAGCTATTGTATGCAGCAATCATGTCGATGAACCAGACTTATGCTGTTAGCACTGAGGTGGTGTACCCTAGTAGGAAGTCCACTGTGTACAGCTCACCCTGATCTAACATAACTAACATGAGAATATCTACGTCTACTAAGCTTCCCAGTAGAGCAATGAAAACAATCAAGCATCCCAGAGAAGTGCTCAAAACACCTAACGTGAACATACAGTACCAGTCAAAAGTTTGGACACACCTCATTAAAGGGTTTTTCTCTATTATTACTATATTCTACATTGTAGAATGATAGTGAAGACATCAAAACTATGAAATAACACATATCATGTAGTACACTCTTGGCTTTCTCTCAACCAGCTTCATGAGGTAGTCACCTGGAATGTATTTCAATTAACAGGTGTGCCTTGTTAAAAGTTAATTTGTGGAATTTCTTTCCTTCATGCATTTGAGCCAATCAGTTGTGTTGTGACAAGGTAGAGGTGGTATACAGAAGATAGCCCTATTTGGTAAAAGACCAAGCCCATATTATGACAAGAACAGCTCAAATAAGCAAAGAAAAATGGCAGTCCATCATTACTTTAAGCCATGAAAGTCAGTCTAGAACTTTGAAAGTTTCTTCAAGTGCAGTCGCAAAAACCATCAAGCGCAGAGGATAAGTTCATTAGAGTTACCAGTCTCAGAATATGCAGCCCAAATAAATGCTTCAGAGTTCAAGTAACAGACACCTCTCAACATCAACTGTTCAGAGGAGACTGTGTGAATCAGGCCTTCATGGTTGAATTGCTGCAAAGAAATCACTACTAAAGGACACCAATAATAAGAAGAGACTCGCTTGGCCCAGATACATGAACAATGGACAATAGACTCGTGAAAAACTGTCTTTTGGTCTGATGAGTCCAATTTAGAGATTTTTGGTTCCGACCGCCGTGTCTTTGTGAGGCGCAGAATAGGTGAATGGATGATCTCTGCATGTGTGGTTCCCACTGTGAAGCATGGAGGAGATGTGATGGTGTGGGGGTGCTTTGCTGGTGACACTGTCAGTGATTTATTTAGAATTCAAGGCACAATTAAACAGCATGGCTACCACAGCATTCTGCAGTGATACGCCACTCCATCTGGTATGCGCTTAGTGGGACTATCATTTGTTTTTCAACAGGACAATGACCCAACACACCTCCAAGCTGTGTAAGGGCTATTTGACCAAGAAGATGGAGTGCTGCATCAGATGACCTGGCCTCCACAATCACCCGACCTCAACCCAATTGAGATGGCTTGGGATGAGTTGGACCGCAGAGTGAAGGAAAAGCAGTATAAGTGCTCAGCATATGAGGGAACCCTTCAAGACTGTTGGAAAAGCATTCCAGGTGAAGATGGTTGAGAGATTGTCAAAAGTGTGCAAAGCTGCCATCAAGGCAAAGGGTGGCTCCTTTGAAGAATCTAAAATCTATTTTGATTTATTTACACTTTTGTGGTTACTATGTGTTATTTAATAGTTTTGATGTCTTCACTAATATTCTACATTGTAGAAATATAATAATAATATAATAATAATATAATATAATAATAATAAAGTAAAACCATTGAATGAGTGACTGTGTCCAAACTTTTGACTAGTACTGTATATAGCTTAAGAAATAAGGTTCATGAAGTTAATGACTTGCTAGTAACAGATGACATTCATATTCTGACTATTTGTAAAACTCACTTAGACAGTACCTTTGATGATACAGTGGTAGCAATACAAGGTTATAACATTTACAGAAAAGACAACTGCCAGTGGTGGAGGTGTTTCTGTTTATATTCAGAACCACATTCCTGGAAAGATTAGAGAGGATCTCATGTTAAATACTGCTTTTAGGAATATGGCTACAGGTTCATCTGCCTCACCTAAAGCCCATTCTTGTGGGAAGCTACTATAGACAACCAAGTGTGAACAGTCAGTTTCTGGATAACATGTGTGGAATGCCTGATAATGTATGTGATATCAACATAGACATACATTTTCTGGGTGAATAAAAAATTGAMTGGCTTTAATCAAGCTGCCCACTCAAGAAAAAGCTTCAAACTGTAACCAGTGCCTGCAACCTGGTTCAGGTTATCAGTCAACCTACCAGGGTAGTTACAAACAGCACAGGAATGAAATCATCTACATGTATTGATCACATCTTTACTAATGCTGCAGAAATGTGCTTGAAAGCAGTATCCAGATCCATCGGATATAGTGATATAGTAGCCATATCTAGGAAAAACAAAGTTCCCTGTTTTGTTAGACTTCAGTGCGGCTTTTGAAAAATGCATGTGTTATGGCTTTACACCCCCTGCTATATTGTGGATAAAGAGTTACCTGTCTAACAGAACACAGAGGGTGTTATTTAATGGAAGCCTCTCCAACATAATCCAGGTAGAATCAGGAGTTTTTTGTTGAAGGAATTCAGTTGTACAACTGACTAGGTATCCCTCTTTCCCTTTCCCCAGGGCAGCTGTCTAGCCCCCTTACTTTTTTCAATCTTTACTAAAGACATGCCACTGGCTGCAGTTAGTTTCAGAATGGGTGGCAAGGAATAAGTTAGTCCTAAATATTTTTAAAAAAAACTAAAAGCATTGTATTTGGGACAAATCATTCACTAAACCCTAAACCCTAAACCTCAACTAAATATTGTAATAAATAATGTGGAAATTGAGCAAGTTGAGGTAACTAAACTGCTTGGAGTAATGCTGGATTGTAAACTGTCATGGTCTAAACATATTGATACAACAGTAGCTAAGATGGGGAGAAGTCTGTCCATAATAAAGTGTTGCTCTACCTTCTTAACAGCACTATCAACAAGGCAGGTCCTACAGGCTCTAGTTGTGTCGCACCTGTGGTCAGCTGCCACAACGAGGGGCTTAGGAAAATTGCAATTGGCTCAGAACAGGGCTGCACGGCTGGCCCTTGGATGTACACAGAGAGCAAACAATAATATGCATGTCAATCTCAAAGTAGAGGAGAGATTGACTTTATCACTACTTGTATTTGTGAGAGGTATAGACATGTTGAAAGCACCGAGGTGTCTGTTTAAACTACTAGCACACAGCTCACACACCCATGCATACCCCACAAGACATGCCACCAGAGGTCTCTTCACAATCCCCAAGTCCAAAACAGACTATGGGAGGTGCAGATTACTACATAGAGCCATGACTACATGGAACTCTATTCCACATCAGGTAACTGATGCAATCAGTAGAATCAGATTTGAAAAACAGATAAAAATACACCTTATGGAACAGCAGGGACTCTGAAGCAACACAAACATAGGCACAGACACATGCATACATACGCACTAGACACACAAACACATGGATTTTGTGTTGTAGATATGCGGTAGTGGAGTATGGGCTTGAGGGCACTTAGTGTGTTGTGAATTCTGTAATGAATGTATTGTAATGTTTTTAAAATTGTATATCTGCCTTAATTTTGCTGGAACACAGGAAAAGTAGCTAATGGGGATCCATAATAAATACAAATAGAAATACAGATGATTAACAATGTACCGCTTATTGTTGACAGTAAACAGTACATTGTTAATCCCATGTAGAGGAGTTAGTCAGATGAACTGAGCTATAGGGATTTTACTCCCTGCACCACAAGGCAGAGAGATGGTGTGACTTTAAAGAAATGTAGAAACATATTACACATCCATTGACTTCCGGCGCCGAAAAGAGATGGCCGCCTCGCTTCGCGTTCCTTGGAAAATATGCAGTATTTTGTTTTTTTACGTGTTATTTCTTACATCGGTACCCCAGGTAATCTTAGGTTTCATTACATACAGTCGGGAGGAACTACTGAATATACGATTAAGGTCAACTCATCATCGTTCCTACCAGGAATATGACTTTCCCGAAACGGATCCAGTGTTTTGCCTTCCACCCAATACAATGGATCTGATCCCTAGCCGAGCGACCCTGTGGCGACGCCGAAAAAGGGGAAAACGAGGCGGTCTCGTGGTCAGGCTTCGGGACGGGCACATCGCGTCTCACTCCCTAGCATACTACTCGCCAATGTCCAGTCTCTTGACAATAAGGTTGATGGAATCCGCACGGGAAGCATTCCAGAGAGACATCAGGGATTGCAACGTGCTCTGCTTCACGGAAACATGGCTAACTCAAGGGACGCTAACGGAGTCGGTGCAGCCAGCTGGTTTCTTCATGCATCGCGCCGACAGAAACAAACATCTTTCCGGTAAGAAGAGGGCGGGGGGTATGCCTTATGATTAACGAGAAGTGGTGTGATCATCATAACAACACACAGGAACTCAAGTCATTCTGTTCACCTGATCTAGAACTCCTCACAATCAAATGTCGACCGCATTATCTACCAAGGGAATTCTCTTCATCATAATCACAGCCGTATATATTCCCCCCCAAGCAGACACATCGATGGCCCTGAACGAACTTTATCTGACTCTTTGTAAACTGGAAACCACACACCCTGAGGCTGCATTCATCGTAGCTGGGGATTTTAACAAGGCTAATCTAACAAAACTCCCTAAATTCTATCAGCATATCGATTGTGCTACCAGGGCTGGAAAAACACTAGACCATTGTTATACTAATTTCCGCGACGCTTATAAGGCCCTCCCCGCCCCCCTTTCGGAAAAGCTGACCACGACTCCATTTTGTTGATTCCAGCCTACAAACAGAAACTCAAACAACAAGCTCCCGCGCTCAGGTCTGTTCAACGCTGGTCCGACCAATCTGAATCCACGCTTCAAGACTGCTTCGATCACGCGGATTGGAATATGTTCCGCATCGCGTCCAACAACAATATTGACGAATATGCTGATTCGGTGAGCGAGTTCATTAGGAAGTGCATTGACGAGTCGTACCCACAAGCAACGATAAAACATTCCCAAACCAGAAACCGTGGATTGACGGAGCATTCGCGTGAAACTGAAAGCGGAACCACTGCTTTTAACCAGGGCAAGGTGACCGGAAGCATGACCGAATAACAACAGTGTAGCTATTCTCTCCGCAAGGCAATCAAACAGGCTAAGTCTCAGTACAAAGACAAAATCGAGTCGCAATTCAACAGCTCAGACACAAGAGGTATGTGGCAGGGTCTACAGTCAATCACGGATTACAAAAAGAAAACCAGCCCCGTCGCGGACCAGGATGTCTTGCTCCCAGACAGGCTAAACAACTTTTTTGCCCGCTTTGAGGACAATACAGTGCCACTGACACGGCCCCCTACAAAACCTGCGGGCTCTCCTTCACTGCAGCCGAGGTGAGTAAAACATTTAAACGTGTTAACCTCGCAAGGCTGCAGGCCCAGACGGCATTCCCAGCCGCGTCCTCAGAGCATGCGCAGACCAGCTGGCTGGTGTGTACGGACATATTCAATCAATCCTTATCCCAGTCTGCTGTTCCCCCATGCTTCAAGAGGGCCACCATTGTTCCTGTTCCCAAGAAAGCTAAGGTAACTGAGCTAAACGACTACCGCCCCGTAGCACTCACTTCCGTCATCATGAAGTGCTTTGAGAGACTAGTCAAGGACCAATATCACCTCCACCCTACCGGACACCCTAGACCCACTCCAATTTGCTTACCGACCCAATAGGTCCACAGACGACGCAATCGCAACCACACTGCACACTGCCCTAACCCATCTGGACAAGAGGAATACCATGTGAGAATGCTGTTCATCGATTACAGCTCAGCATTTAACACCATAGTACCCTCCAAACTCGTCATCAAGCTCGAGACCCTGGGTCTCGACCCCGCCTGTGCAACTGGGTCCTGGACTTCCTGACGGGCCGCCCCACGGTGGTGAGGGTAGGTAACAAACATCTCCACCCCGCTGATCCTCAACACTGGGGCCCACAAGGGTGCGTTCTGAGCCCTCTCCTGTACTCCTGTTCACCCCGACTGCGTGGCATGCACGCCTCCAACTCAATCATCAAGTTTGCGGATGACACTACAGTGGTAGGCTTGATTACCAACAACGACGGACGGCCTACAGGGAGGAGGTGAGGGCCCTCGGAGTGTGGTGTCAGGAAAATAACCTCACACTCAACGTCAACAAAACAAAGGAGATGATTGTGGACTTCAGGAAACAGCAGAGGGAGCACCCCCTATCCACATCGACGGGTCAGTAGTGGAGAAGGTGGAAAGTTTTAAGTTCCTCGGTGTAACAATCACGGACAAACTGAATTGGTCCACCCCACACGACAGCGTGTTGAAGAAGGCGCAGCAGCGCCTCTTCAACCTCAGGAGGCTGAAGAAATTCGGCTTGTCACCAAAGCACTCACAAACTTCTACAGATGCACAATCGAGAGCATCCTGTCGGGCTGTATCACCGCCTGGTACGGCAACTGCTCCGCCCACAACCGTAAGGCTCTCCAGAGGGTAGTGAGGTCTGCAGAACGATCACCAGGGGCAAACTACCTGCCCTCCAGGACACCTACACCACCCGATGTCACAGGAAGGCCATAAAGATCATCAAGGACAACAACCACCCAAGCCACTGCCTGTTCACCCCGCTATCATCCAGAAGGCGAGGTCAGTACAGGTGCATCAAAGCAGGGCCGGAGACTGAAAACAGCTTCTATCTCAAGGCCATCAGACTGTTAAACAGCCACCACTAACATTTAGCGGCCGTGCCAACATACTGACTCAACTCCAGCACCTTTAAAAATGGGAATTGATGGAAATTATGTAAAAATGTACCACTAGCCACTTTAAACAATGCCACTTAATACAATGTTTACATACCTCACATTACCCTCTCATATGTATATACTGTACTCTATATCATCTACTGCATCTTGCCATCTTTATGTAATACATGTACCACTAGCCACTTTAAACTATGCCACTTTATGTTTACATACCCTACAGTCCCATCTCATATGTATATACCGTACTCTATACCATCTACTGCATCTGCCATGCCGTTCTGTACAACCACTCATTCATATATCTTTATGTACAGTATGCTTTATCCCTTTACACTTGTGTGTGTGTGTAAGGTAGTAGTTGTGGAATTGTTAGGTTAGATTACTGTTGGTTATTACTGCATTGTCGGAACTAGAAGCACAAGCATTTCGCTACACTCGCATTAACATCTGCTAACCATGTGTATGTGACTAATAAAATTTGATTTGATTTGATTTGATTTGATTTGATATTAAATCATCAACCTATCGACTTTTTATCATCCTGTCTAAATGACTGAACATCCATAGCCAGTTCAGAACAAACAGCAATGTGTTTTTTTTATTTTTTATAATTTGTTTATTCTTTGTTTACCTCGGTTGAGGGGATAGGCCTCCCCTATAGCATTCCCATGTAAAGAGATGTCAAACACAAACACATCCGAACAAGAGAGGGGGAATAGGATTCACAGTTCATACATAAAATACATTTATTTGCCATTTCCCTGCTTTCGTCTGCAAGCGGTGTCCTTCACGATCCATTTGACCCAGACAGCATCCATCTGTAATATTAAATCTAGAGATACATCTGTGTGGGGTTGTATGTATGCGAGAGAGAGAGGAGAAGGGTAGGTGGAATAGAAGAGGCAGGGCAGGGTTAAGTCATACCAGTTTGGCCCCTGCCTAGGTCTCTACATGATGCCACAGGAGGACAGGGGGTTGGCGATCTGGCAGGTGCAGGCTGACTGGCAGTACTGGCGCACCGTCTGGTAGCAACTCCGGTCGGCCTCCCCTCCCCACTGCACCGGGCCGTTGGGGTCAGAGGGCAGCCGGCTCAGGATGCTGGTGTTGATGGCCAAGGCAGCCAGCCCATAGTCTGTGAACAGCACCGTCTCACGCCTGCACGTGGGGCACGAGATGAACTTGTACTTGGGGCAGGACTCGTAGAGGATCTGCAGGCACTCCTCACACACCGAGTGTAGGCAGGAGAGGATGCGAGGGCGCTTGCCAGTAAAGTTGTAGGTGTGGCCGCAGGTGGGGCAGTCTAGGGGTTCACAGGGCATCACGGGACCCGAGGAGGAAGAGGAGGTGGAGGAGGACATTGAAGAAGAACGCAGCACGTACTGGTTGACTATGACGTCCTCCATCTTGTAGTGGAACTGATGGTAGCAGATCTCTGCGGCGCTGGCTTTGCGCTGGGCCAGGTAGCTCTCCCTGCGGCCCATGGGGGCTGGGGGAGATGAGACCATGGGTCTGGTGGGGGCCAGGTCAGTGCAGGTCACCTCCATTGCAAGATCCCTGCAGGTCATGTCCAGGGCTAGGTCACTGCACGCCTGATTGACTATGATCTCTCCCTCTCCCCCTCCATCCCATGCCACCCGCGGGGGAGGGGCGAAGCGAGGTTGGGTGACAGGCACCGGGCATTCCCGGGGGAACTTCTCTGACTGGATGATCTTGACGGTATCCATGGGGATGGTCACAGGCTGTCGCCTGAGGCAGGACATGGACATTAAGCGTATTTGGGTGTCTGTGTCTTTTTTTAAGGGGGGGTGCTGTGGCTGGTTTAGCGGGCGATGCCCCTGGCTTGGGCTGGGAGTAAGTCGGGGCTCTGAAGTGACCTGGGGGTGTCAAAGTCAGCCATTAGAGGGGACGTGGGGACGTATGATTCTGTCCATTGTTCCCACGTCTGTTGTGCTGTTACCCTGAGTCTTTATGTGGGACAGAAGGACTGAGGACTAAAGCCAGAGCCCTCAAACCTGGAGCAGTGAAGAAGACATCCCTATTAGACAGAAACACTGTCCTCTAATAACACTACTGATAGACAGGGATAACAGTCCGAGCCTGGTAGTTAGTCCGCTTAAAACTACTCTGTGCAGTCTTAGATATACAATAAAGATATGTGCTGAATATTCAACCACAATAGCAGCTGAACAACAGACAGGTCTCAACACATCAGCACAAATGATATGTTTTCAGCGATAACACCAATAAATAATCTTATATGTACATAATATATAGATGCTCACATAACATTACAGGGTTGTGAAGAATTTTACTCTCTCAAAATGGAGAGCTCAAGCAGCAGGGGCTGTTCAGTAGTAGTTCAGTCTGTACTGTCTCACACAGCATCCTGTGGCTTGTCAGGGGAAACTGACGCAAACAGGGCTTGGGGCTGGCTTGTTTCTAGGTGGTTGCTGCTGAAACCAGCACTTTGTTCCTGTTTCTAGCTGAGGCTGTGGAACAGCCTAGTGTGTGAATGTATGTGTGAACAACCTGTATACACTCAGACTGGAACCTCCTCTCTTCCTCTCTCTGCTGTGTGCTTTTGGTTGAATATGGTTTTGTGACCTTTGGCCCCCTTGGTTGGGGTCTCATAAGGCAGAGTTATTTTTTGGGAGGTGTATCAGAGACAATGGAAGGGTCTTGGAATGACTCCGCTGCCCTTAAACGCACCCGTCCTGAATTTSTCTAAGGAGGGAGTGAAGGGGTGCTTGACTTTCAAACGGAGTCCTCCCACTAGTTGGCTGATAAAGGTCTCCAGGGAGGTCCTTTCTTCATCACGGTCTGTGTGTCTGTCCCTCAGAGGTTCAGAGTGACAGCAGTGACCTCGGACTGTCAGATGGTGTGACTGTTATCCTCTTTGGCTCAGTTACCTGAGGAAGGAGAGGAGAGTTTGATTATTAAATACCATCCATCAAAATAAATCACACATTAATCTGCTATTTGTATTTATTATGGATCCCCATTAGCTGCTGCCAAGGTAGCAGCTACTCTTCCTGGGGTCCAGCAAAATGAATGCAATTATACATTTTAAAAATGACAAAACTTTATGACTATGTATAATTGTTAACGTACGTTATTGCAATACTGTATGATGGATGTGGACAGATGTGGATACTGTCTCTATTTTAAGAAATATTAAGAATAGAACACACTCCTTTGAAATCCTTAACTGTAGAGAATGTGCTCTATTTGTCAAAGTATACTGGGGTTATAGAATGCTAGTTTTCTGAAAGAATTATGAGTCTGTGTTTCTGGTCTCCTCATGCCTCTAGCATCCTGTCTACCTCTATTATCATCCTACTATATGACGCATGAAAAAGATTCATGTTTGGTCAGAGGCAAATGAGCAAAACAATTGGCAATCATCAGTGTGTGAGTAGGTTTCATTTCGAGTGGTAATGTGCATTATGTAGGTGGCGTAAATGTATGATTGTTTGTAGTACTATGTCTGTTTCCAAGTCAACACAACAATGGAKGAAAATTACACATATTTTCTCTTCCACACAAGGCTCTCAGTAGACGTGATGCATGAAGAAGGAAGGAGAGTGAGGGAGTTGACCTACATGCCGCGAAAGAGCGAGAAGGAGAGAGAGAGTGAGAGAGAAAAAAAGGGAGTGCAACATTGGTCCAGGTTTCTATTTATGGTGTCTTTATCTTTCACTGTGGTTTCCTGCCCCCAACCTCCTCTGAAGGTTCACACAGAGAGAAAGAGCTGTACCTTTACAGGCAGAAATACCCTAGCGAATTAACCCTCAAACCCCAACACACTAACACTCTCTTTTCTCTCTCCCCATATTCACATTCCCATACAGACACTTAAAACATCACCTACACTACCCCACTGTGTTCCAATAGAGCATATATGCTGAGCAGGCATGTGTAAACTCTCCTGTATCTCGCTGATGAAAACATCCTATTGGACCATTCTGTTGTCTCTGATTGTGCTCTTGTATCTGACCCCATTCAGTGACAGAGAAGGCCGTTAGCCAGTGTCACTCACAATTTCTCTCAATGCGTTCCACCGGCACTGCAGTGCCGCAATGCTTCTTCTTAAATAACAGCTTTCTCACCCTTTCTCTCTCACACAATCGTTCACAAACCCACACACTGTACACAGCCATGCATGCTCTCATTCCATTTCACACTAGCATCTGTCAGGGCAAGGCCAATATGTGCCATACAACACATTTCCCTACCACGTATTATCACTTTGATACGTGGCTATTTCAAGTCAATATGTGTTCAGGGCATATGTTTTATAATTGAGGTAGAATAGTATTCAATAATTCCCTTCAGTGTCCATTCATCCAGCTATACCCCCACACACTAGCCTGCTCTCATGAAACGTAGCAGATCATACAAATTATAGTGTCCTGGATTTACATTTACTATGTTACGTCCAGGTTGCAGACACAAACAACACACCTGATGTATGTATGTATAATCATATGGTCCTTTGTAGCTCAGGTGGTAGAGCATGGTCATTGAAACACCATGGTAGTGGGTTCAGGTCCTAAGACCATCCATATATATATATATATATATTTATTTATTTTTGCCAATTGTGCGCCGCCCTATGGGCTCCCAATCACGGCCGGTTGTGATACATCCTGGAATCAAACCAGGGTCTGTAGTGACGCCTCTAGCACTGAGATGCAGTGCCTTAGACCCCTGCGCCACTCGGGAGCCCATATGTAAAATGTATGCACGCATGASTGTAAGTCGTTTGATATTATTTATAATATGTCAGTCAGARGGAGCTGTCTTATGATTGAGGTGATGGACCAGAAAGGCAAGCTGCCCAAGGAGCCTCGCAGCATCACAGCCTTGGAAATTAATAATCTAAAATTAACATCTCATTTGGCGACAGTGATATATAAATGGAAGCTGATGAGGAAGGAGGCCTCGTGCTGAGGTGCGACGTTAGTACCTTGGGATAAAATTATGTAAGAGGCTCATCTCAGAACCAGACTCAGTATTAACACGCATAGAGGAGGGTTATAACTGTAACAGCCCTACATCAGTCAGTCAGGCCTATGTTGTTAAGATCCCAAGGCCCTCTGTCTGGCTGGCTGTCTCAGGCCAGGCCAGCCTAGTCAGCTAGTCAGTCCGCCCGCCCAAGAATTAAACTAATGAAATCATGTGCTGCACATTTTGTTCCTGTCAGCAAAAACAAACAAGGGTGAAAAGGGAGAGAAGGAGATAGCAGAGCTCAAGCTAGAGGAGAGATCTGAGAGGTCATCTCAGCAAACACACAGTGAATTCCTCCTTTCAACCAACACGCACAACACATACATTCCTACGTAAGTACACATACCCTAACACACACACACAGAACACCAATAACATTGTCACCTTTATTCTGTACACCCCCATCACAAACACCACCCATGACATTCCAGGATACACACATTGAATTGACAGACAAACATGCGTGCAAAAATGCTATTAAACGCTAATAAGCCAGACTACTTCTAGTCTCATCTTCCATGGACACATTAAAGATGCAGGACTATAAATACACTGTGTTATTCACATCTAATGCGCACGTTACCACAACAACAAAAAAACAGCCTGAACATTACTACCATCTTCCACTCCCCCGTTCCTCCTCCCTCCATTTGCCTCCACACACACACACACTGCCCAGTCCAGCTGTCTCCCTCACACGCCCTCCTTGATGTATTCCACTTGTGTGGTGAAGAGAGCAGGAGAAGGATACCATGTTCAGACTGAGTCAGACACTATCAGCTGGCTGTCCCTGCCTCTATCCTCTACTGTACCTCTGGATCTCCATAACACACGCCTCACCCTCAGCCAGGTGACCTGAACTGGACTGGGCAAAATAACTGGTTGAACGGTACCTGTTCCCCTATAACACACACAGCACTACTACACAGATAATGCTGGCTATGTTCTGTTTAGCGTCCATAGGTCTGTCTTGCTGATAAAGGCATCAGCATATCTCTGCTCTACCCTGTGGGGGTTATGATGTAGTATGATTATGTAAATGGTATGATGACCTTAGAGCTTGCTCTGGACAAATCCCCAGATTTATCCCTGTTGACTGATGCACATCTGGGTAAAATGTTGCATTTAAAATGACTGTGAATTCCATAAAGCACTGCTTTATTGCATATGCYGTTGTTGATTAGTATAAGCTTATATCATGATGATGATGTTGATGATGATATGATTCTGCATGGTGGTTTTGGTCTTTATGTGTTGGTTGGTCTTTGGATGTTAGTCAATTCAGATGTGTATATTCAACGCTGCCAATGTGTTAATCCATTTTATAAATCAGTTTCCTGAATTCTGACTGCAATATAATCATTACTACAGAATCTTATTGGGTTCTTGTTATGTTTACATTATACCATTATGTGGTGGATGTTGATGTGCATTCTGATCTGTTGTCTGTACATTATGAATCGTGATCCTGTAGTGATTGAATGAGGAAAGTGATATGAGGAGTGATTATGTGTGAGTAAATGTACAGTTTGTGTGAGGGGGAGTTGTTTTAATCATTTAATTTCTGTCATTCAAGGCAGACGTCAGCCATTTTCCCCGCAATTCATTACAGCCAAGTACTATTTGTTCGCTCTCTCTCTCTCGCTCCCTCTCTCGCTCTCTCTCTCTCGCTCTGTGYCTGTCAGAGCTCGACAGTGTCAACTCCAGCAGAACAATAACTCCAGCAGAACAATAACTCCAGCAGAACAATAACACCAGCAGAACAATAACTCCAGCAGAACAATAACAATAATAGATCCTCCTGCATGGCCGTGGGAAGATGTTTTGAGTTGGGGGAGCTGTCGACGGAGGTCATTACTATTATTACATATACATTATTATTATATATACAGTACTACTAAAAAGATGGACGCCTGTTCTTTCCAGGGCTTTTCTTTATTTTTACTATTTTCTACATTGTAGAATAATAGTGAAGACATCAAAACTATGAAATAACACATATGGAATCATGTCGTAACCGAAAAATCTAAATATATTTTAGATTATTGAAAGTAGCCACCCTTTGCCTTGATGACAGCTTTGCACACTCTTGGCATTCTCTCAACCAGCTTCGAGGTAGTCACCTGGAATGCATTTCAATTAACAGGTGTGCCTTGTTAATTTGTGGAATTTATTTCCTTCTTACGTGTTTGAGCCAATCAGTTGTGTTGTGACAAGGTAGCGGTGGTATACAGAAGATACTTCTATTTGGTAAAAGACCAAGTCCATAGTATTTGAAGAACAGCTCAAATAAGCAAAGAGAAACAACATTCCAACATTACTTTAAGACATGAAGGTCAGTCAGTCTGGAGCTTTGTAAGTTTCTTCAAGTGCAGTCACAAAAACCATCAAGTGCTATGATGGAACGGTCTCTCACCACGGGAAAGGAAGACCCAGAGTTACCTCTGCTGCAGAGGATAAGTAATTCGAATTGCCAGCCTCAGAAATTGCAGCCCCCAAAAATGTTTTACAACATCAACGTTTCAGAGGAGACTGCGTGAATCAGGCCTTCATGGTCGAATTGCTGAAAAGAAACCACTACTAAAGGACACCAATAAGAAGAAGAGACTTGCTTGGACCAAGAAACACGACCAATGGACATTAGACCGGTGGAAATCTGTCCTTTTGGTCTGATGAGTCCAAATTTGAGATTTTTGGTTCCAACTGCTGTGTCTTTGTGAGATGCAGAGTAGGTGAACGGATGATCTCCGCATGTGTGGTTCCCACCGTTAAGAATGGAGGAGTAGGTATGATGGTGTGGGGGTGTTTTGCTGGTGACACTGTCAGTGATTTATTTAGAATTCAAGTCACACTTAACCAGCATCGCTACCACAGCATTCTGCAGCGATGAGCCATCCCATCTGGAATAGCGCTGAGTGGGACTATCATTTGGTTTTCAACAGGACAATGACCCAAAACACACCTCCAGGCTGTGTAAGGGCTATTTGACCAAGAAGGAGAGTGATGGAGTGCTGCATCAGATGACCTGGCCTCCACAATCACCCGACCTCATCCCAATTGAGATGGTTTGGGATGAGTTGGACCGCAGAGTGAAGGAAAAGCAGATAACAAGTGCTCAGCATATGTGGGAACTCCTTCAAGACTGTTGGAAAATAATTCCAGGTAAAGCTGGTTGAGAGAATGCCAAGTGTGCAAAGTTGTCATCAAGGCAATGGGTGGTTACTTTGAAGAATCTCAAATATAAAATATATGTTGATTTGTTTAACACTTTTTTGGTTACTACATGATTACATGTGTTGTTTCATTGTTTTGATGTCTTTACTATTTTTTTACAATGTAGAAAATCGTAAAAAAATTAAGAAAAGCCCTTGAATGAGTAGGTGTGTCCAAACTTTTGACTGGTACTGTATAAATAATGATTTATCAGGTGCAGCACCCCTACTTCCTGCGGCTATGCCCTCCTGACACACAGCCTCATGAAGGATTTATGAGGGACGTGTAGAGCAACATACGGTCAATCAATATTCCAGTGGCCATATTGATTGAGCAAATAGAGTTTTGCGGCAGCTCTGTCTCAGCTCAGGGAGATGCAGACAGACACTGTTGCTGTGATGAGGATAGAGAGGGAGACAAGTAACAGAGATGAGTATGAGCTGAGTGATGGAGGCTGCGTTGTGTATCTGGGGAGCTTGGTTTGGTGGCTCAGTTAGTAAGTAAGGAAGGAGCAGGTTTGGCGCGGCAGCAGCGTGTGGGAGTGGTGCACCAGCAACAGTTATGCAATCGCAGCATGGCAGCAGTACGCAGCTCAGCACTCTGACTGCAGTCAGCAGYGCCAGCCCAGTGCATGGTCAACATGGAGATCCCTCAGTGCTGCTGACTGCTACACAACAGGAAGTTCCAGACAGGTCCCCTTACTCCCCTCTCTCTCCCATCCCTCTCCAGAGAGATCTGAGATACCCTTTCCCCTGCAGTCAACACACAATGGAATATCTGTAGACTGAATCTGACCCCCCACCAGTTGTGTGCRTGCGCATAGCGGGTGCATACATGTGTGTATTTGTATGTCTAAGCCCGTGCATGTGTCCTTGTGATGCAACGACTCTCTCAACCAACCTGAAATGCACAAACCGCAATGAAAAACACACATGCACAGACACAAACATCATACACAGACCTCCCTCAGTGTACACTCACACATTGATGGATCCTAGATCAATCCTTTTACCTGTGTTGCTGGTCAGTCCTGTCATATGGTCCTCCCAGTTCTCCAACCACCTTGCCAAGCCTGCTTCTTGCTGTGTGTTGTTGCTTTTGTTTTTGCTTTTGGAGATTACTGTCCTAGATATACTGTCTGTCCTGTGTTGTGAAATGACAGTAGTCTTGTTACAGGGTAGAGCTTCACTGTGCGTGTAATGGCCCATGCATCTGAAAGCAGAACAGAGGATGTTTTGCCATAAGGGAGGAGGAGGAAGAAGAGGAGGAGGAGGAGAGGAGCAAARGAGACAAGGTGCTCATTCCTGTCTGAGACCCTGAGAGGATAGATGATAGAGGTGGAGGGAGGAAGGTAAAGATGAAAGAAGGGAAAGTAAGATGGAGCCTGAGCTGTCAGAGGGTGGGTGCGTCACTCCTTCCTTCAGCCACAGTGATGGAGGACAGAGGCTGGTGGTGGAGCCCTCCTCCTYCTCTTCTTCCCCTCCTCTGTTCCCTTCGTCCTTCACACTCCCTCCCTCTCTCCCTTTCCTCTGTGGTGTGGCCCAGCGGTTGTTAACGGCTCTCTCTCCATCCCTCCTCCTTTCTCTCGGTCTGTCAGACAGCGAAAGAGGTTGTGTAATTACTTGTGCTTCTGTGATGTCTCTCTGGGTATCTTCCTCTCCTCCTCTCTTCTGTCTCTCTCTTTCTATCTTCCTATTTTGGTCTCAATAGGAGCCTCAGGTCGTCAGGTATTTACTGCTGTCTTTCTTCCTTCCTTTCTTCTTTTATTCTCCTCTGTTGTTGTCTTTCCCTCAGTGCCGTCTGTGCTCCCGTTCTCCTTCTCAGCTTCTGTCAATGTGCCTCTGTGCATACACTCACACACACGGGCTCACGGATACTCTGTTTACATCTCTCTCACCGTATGTAACTTATATGTCTCTCTCTCTCTCGACCTGAAAATGTCTTGATGCTTTCTCCTCCCCCTCTTGCTCTCTTGCTCTCGCTCTCTCTCCCTCCCTCCCTCCCTCACTCCCTCCCTTTCTCTCTGCAGTCTCCGCTGCAGTGCCTCTGCAAGCTGGATCACGTTTTCTAGTCGCCACTGAAAATATTTTAGCCAATGTAGCCAAACCCACCCCCTTCTCCCCTGCACACACACACACACACACACACACTCACACTCATTCACTCACTCACACAACCTACTGAAAGACAAAGGCTATGTGCAGAGAGCATTGAATCATACTCCATATACAATATTAATCCATCAAACACACACACACACCACACATTCTCCGGCACAGGACAGGCACACAGGAAATACAGGAAGCTGCTAACAAATAGATTTAATCTGCAGAGTACAGCACATCTGAAATTGAAAAACAAATTCATTCAAATGTAGAATATCTTATGTAAGCTATCGCACAAAACAAATCCCTCATATTTAACACAACACACATGAAGTATAAAGAACATCTGTGTGTTTTCATATAAGGCACACATTGAGCGAACATGTCATTAAAGTTGCTTGATTCTTTATACTTTGGCTGTGAAAGAGGAATATCTGTGTCTTTCTACACAAACATTAAGATACCATCATTTTGTTGTTATGATGAAAAGAAACTAAAGAGTTATGACACAACATAATCTGTAGAGAAATAGAGATAATAATGTATGATGTAGTCACAACCAAAATGATTGGCAACCTTGATAAAGAGGAGCAAAAAAGACTATATTAAATAAATAACACATACTGATCTATATTGTCTGCTCATTTTTWWTTTTTTTTATTTTATACTAATACAATTGCTTAAAGAATAATATTTTGTTTAACAAGTAATATTTTTTTTTACTCAAGAAGATGGGAGTCAAAATTACTGGCACCCTTGTCTAGTTCTCCAGCACCCACCTTGAAGTTGTGGCCAAATAATATTTTTTTATTTCACCTTTATTTAACCAGTTAGGCCAGTTGAGAACAAGTTCTCATTTACAACTGCGACCTGGCCAAGATAAAGCAAAGCAGTGCGACAAAAACAACAACACAGAGTTACACATGGGATAAACAAACGTACAGTCAATAACACAATAGAAAAATCTATGTACAGTGGGTGCAAATGTAGTAAGATTAGGGAGGTAAGGCAATAAATAGGCCATAGAGGCGAAACAATTACAATTTAGCATTAACACTGGAGTGATAGATGTGCAGATGATGATGTGCAAGTAGAGATACTGAGGTGCAAAAGAGAAAAACAATTACAATATGGGGATGAGGTAGTTCGGTGTGCTATTTACAGATGGGCTGTGTACAGGTACAGGGATTGGTAAGCTGCTCTGACAGCTGATGCTTGAAGTTAGTGAGGGAGATATAAGTCTCCAGCTTCAGTGATTTTTGCAATTCGTTACAGTCATTGGCAGCAGAGAACTGGAAGGAGGTGTTAGCTTTGGGGATGACCAGTGAAATATACCTGCTGGAGCACATGGGTGGGTGATACTTTGGTGACCAGTGAGCTGAGATAAGGCAGGGCTTTACCTAGCAAAGACTTATAGAAGACCTGGAGCCAGTGGGTTTGGCGACGAATATGAAGCGAGGGCCAGCCAACGAGAGCATACAGGCCAATTAACAATTTCTTTGTAGATTTTGATGTGTGCTTGGGGTTAATATCTTGCGGCCAAGTTTCAGCCTCCTAGCAGAGGCAACCAGGTTTTGGGTTAAAATGTCCTGGTACTTGATAAAGTTGAGTATTTATGAGAATTGCCATTAGCTGCTGACAAGGGATCCAAACAAGAATGGGATTCCTGGGATCCAAACAAGAATGTTACAAACACATCATAGTAAAAAAATAGCCAACATCATAAACAAAACGGTGCATCAACTAGACATAATGCAATATACATATGTACATTTCTCCATTACTACAAATGTACAGTATAAAATGTACAATATTACAGAAATACAACATTATAATTGTGTATAGAGTGTGTGTTTGTTATATGTGTATGTCTCTTCACAGTCACAGTTGTGAGGTGGTGTTTTATCTGTTTTTTAAAATCTGATTTTACTGCTCACTTGAGTTACTTGATGTGATAGAGAGATCCATGTAGTCATGGCTCTATGTACTGTGTGTTTCCCACTGTGAAGAGACCCCTGGTGGCATGTCTTGTGGGGTATGTACAGTATGTATGTAATGTTGAGTTATCAGCGTACATAGACATACAGGCTTTACTCAAGGCTAGGTCGTTAGTAAAAAATAGAAAAAGCAAGGGACCAAGACAGCTACCTTGAGGTATGCCAAACTTTACCTGGTTTACGTTAGAGAGGCTTCCATTAAAGAAGACCCTCTGTGTTCTGTTAGATAGGTAACTCCCAATCCAAGATATGGCAGAGGATGTAAAGCCATAACAGTAGCAGACTATTATTGACAATGTCAAAAGCTACACTGAAGTCTTACAAAACAGCTCCCACAATCTTATTATTATTAATTTATTTCAGCCAATCATCAGTGATTTGTGTCAGTGCATGATTCCATTGACCTTATCAAGGGCCCCAGGTTCAGAGGAAGCAAAATAGACCCAAAACATCAAAGATCCACCATCATATTTTACAGTAGGTATTTTCTCTGCATATGCTTCCATCATTCAACACTAAACCCACCACTGGTGTGCGTGGTCAAAGAGCCCTATTTTCATGTCATCTGACCATAGCACCGGTTCCAATCCAATTGCCAGTACTGTTTAGCAAACGCCAGGCATTTACATTTGTTGGATGACATGAAAATAGATCTATTTGGCGTCAAATAGTGGGATTGGCGTCAAAAGAAGGATGCATATACAGAAAATAATCTCATACCAACTGTAAAATATGGTGGTGGATCTTTGATGTTGTGGGCCTTAAAAATCCTCATCAAAATTAATCAGCTAAAGATATCTGTTTCTTTGCATGGCTCCGTCTCAATCCACTACATCCGCCTATGTCCGCATCTGTATTGGAAAGTGGCAGAGTTCCAGCACTGTTTGTCAGACCAGGAGACATCCTGAAAATTGGAATACCTACAGTGGTCCTACATTTCTAAATCAAATAGCTAAATGATCCATGGTATGACCATCTTAAAACAATTTTATATACAGTTGAAGTCAGAAGTTTACATACACCTAAGCCAAATACATTTAAACTCAGTTTAAATTAACAATTTCTTTAGTTAGAAACAGAGATGGTGGGTGTCATGGTGAAATTACATGGAACAACTCTAATACCATTCTAGGGTTAGGGTATACTTCTTGCAACAGGTATACTTACACTAACAGAGTGTAAACCAACCTTGGCCGTGGCATTTTACATTGTTGGTACTCCAGGTGTTGTGACAAGCAGGCTGGCTCGTATGTGTGTGTGTGTGTGTATTGAGTGGATTATTACTCCAGTATTATGAGAAGATTCCCTGCTYCTTCCATCCTTGAGATATCATTCATTAGCACGTAGCAAAACAAAATGACAGCTAGAGAAAATATTAAATATGGCAACAAAAAAAAATTCTTTGATAGCACGTCACAAAAACCAGGCTCGATTCAAGGTAGGAGATCGAATGTGTGAGTTGGTGCGTCCCTCCCTCTGAAAAATATGTTAGTGTTCAACTTTTTTCTAACTAAGATGGAATACATTATTAATTAGATTACAAAGTTAGTACATGTCATGCATGCTCATGTATATGGTATTTGTCCTCTCATTCCATTACATTTTATGTCTCAATGCCATTAAATCCACTGGCTATACAGTGTTACCTTGGTAATGATATTGTTCAATCTTAAGTTTATTCATACTGTAGCTCCACCTAGTGGTTGCAATATACCAAACTATAGTAACTTCATGAAGGGCAGAAAGATCAAAGTGAACATTGGATACAATTTTACACTAAGTCCTATTCAGATCCTCCATCAGCATCATCATCCTCATTATTATCATCATTACACATTCATCGTACATACACAAAATGTAAAAGTCCACAAAGCAAAGAACACCAAACAAAGGAGTTTTGTGACTCCCAGATAGTGTCTAGGACAGTCTAACAGGTATGGAGCAGGGTATCTTGAAGCCAAGGCGGTCATAGCATTGACCACGTTACGGGGGTGTGGATAAAACAGTTCAGGCCCCCAGATGATGGATAAGAGAGGTTGCCATGTACAGTGCATCGTGAGTCTGGGGGGGATTTCAGGGTTGAAAGACGAGACTACTCAAGTTTATGGTTAGACAGTCCAGACTCTAGGGCAGTGGAGGTCCAGGATGAGGAGATGTTTAACCGTAGAAACCGTGGAAGAAGACACAGACACACAGGAGGATAATGCCATTGGCATTGACCACATTCCTCCACAAGGGTTTCTCTGATGTGTCTGTGAGTTTCCTCTGCAGCTCAGCCTGCTCCTCAGCACTCAGCGTGGGAGCATTCGACTTTTCCAAACCACAGAAGTTCAACACTGCCTTCTTACAACAGCCTGGCTCCTCTGTGGGCTCTGCACAGACACACAAACACAGGGATGAGGACACAGTGTGTGTGCGCGTGTGTAGATGTGATAAACATTTCTATGTACAGTGCCTTCGGAAAGTATTCAGACTCCTTGACTTATTCCACATTTTGTTATGTTACAGACTTATTCTGAAATTGATTAAATTGTCTAAACACAATACCCCATAATGACAACGCAAAACAGGTTATTAAACATTTTTGCAAATTTATTACAATATAAAACTGAAATCACATTTACATAAGTATTCAGACTATTTACTCAGTACTTTGTTGAAGAACCTTTGGCAGCAATTACAGCAAGTCTTCTTGGGTATGGAGCGACAAGCTTGGCAAACCTGTATTTGGGAAGTTTCTCCCATTCTCCTTGCAGATCCTCTTAAGCTCTGTCAGGTTGGATGGAGAGGACCACTGCACAGCTATTTTCAGGTCTCTCTAGAGATGTTTGATCAGGTTCAAGTCCGGGCTCTGGCTGGGCCACTCAGACTTGTCCTGAAGCCCTCCTGCATTGTCTTGGCTGTGTGCTTAGGGTCGTTGTCCTGTTGGAAAGTGAACCTTCACCCCAGTCTGAGGTCCTGAGTGCTCTGGAGCAGGTTTTCATCAAGGATCGCCATGTACTTTGCTCTGTTCATCTTTGCCTCAATCTTGACTAGTCTCCCTGTCCCTGCCACTGAAAAACATCCCCACAGCATGATGCTGCCACCACCATGCTTCACCGTAGGGATGGTGCCAGGTTTCCCCCAGACATGACGCTTTGCATTCAGGCCAAAGAGTTCAATCTTGGTTTCATCAGACCAGAGAATCTTGTTTCTCATGGTCTGAGAGTCTTTAGGTGCCTTTTGGCCAACTCCAAGTGGGACGACGACATTCAATGCTGCAGAAATTTCTTCGTACCCTTCCCCAGATCTGTGCCTCGACACAATCCTGTCTCAGAGCTCTACAGACAATTCCTTTGACCTCATGTCTTGGTTTTTGCTCTGACATGCACTGTCAACTGTGGGATCTTATATAGACAGGTGTGTGCCTTTCAAAATCATGTCCAATCAATTGAATTTACCACAGGTGGAATACAATCAAGTTGTAGAAACATCTCAAGAATGATCAATGGAAACAGGATGCACCTGAGCTCAATTTTGAGTCTCATAGCAAAGGGTCTGAATACTTATGGCAATAAGGTATTTCTGTTTTTTATTTTTAATAAATTTGCAAACAATCTAAAAACCTTTTTTCGCTTTGTCATTATGGGGTATTGTGTGTAGATTATTGAGAATTTTTTTWAATTCATTTTAGAATAAGGATGTAACGTAACAAAATGTGGAAAAAGTCAAGGGGTCTAAATTCTTTCCGAAGGCACTGTATGTCACGGAATAACAGATGGAGATGGGAGAGAGACCTCTCTTACCTTCAATATCCATATAGTCTGTATCTTGGTTTTCTGTCCAATCATCTATCTCCAGATCCAACCTCTCCTCTGTGTGGTTCCTCAGCTTCCAGCACAACCGGTACAACTGGAGTTGGAGGGCGGTAGAGGCATGGGACAAACAAATGGGGAGAAGTTAATTTAGAAATAGCAGAGTGACTGAGTTTTTATACAATTAGCATTCACGGATGGAAGAATAACAAAATCAGTTTGGTATTGGTGGCAGTTGTAACTTACATGTTTGTCTTCAATGGGTTTGGTCATGAGGGAGATGGTGAGTATCACCAAGCACGAAATGCAGAACAGAATGATGGAGAAGTAGAGGTAGTGGACCCCACAAATGATCTCAGGACAGTTAGTAGGGGTCACACAGCTGCCCGTCCCATAGGCAAACTCAGCAATCATCCTGGATAGACCAATGGCCAGGCCTATCATAAGCCCATAGAACACACCCTGAGGGGGGGGGAGTGAAGAGAAGTCTGTTACTCAACACTTTCTCATGGTTCACTTCCAATTACACAAAAAAAACTTTAACAGGAACAAGGCAGTGAATGGTGAACGTGGTAACCAGGGACCTTTGAGCCAAACCGGCAGAGTACAGATAAACTACACTACATTAGACCACAGGTTAAATTAACCAGTTCAAACAACAAGTAGCTAAAGTAAACTAGTTTATATCACAGGGAGTTTGGTTTAGATGGAGACTCACCGACTCGTTGACACGCTTACAGAAGATGGCGAGCACGAAGGTGGCTGCGATGGGCGGGGTCAGGTAGCTGGTGATGGACTGGATGTAGTCAAAGAGCTGGCCGCTCTGAGCAGACTGGACCACAGGGATCCACGCTATACTCACCCCGATCAGAACCAGGATAAATACCCTTCACAGACAAGGATAATACAATCAATCTTACCCATTTATCTAAAATACGAACATTCACAAACACTAGCATAGTCACGTATACATTAAAGCAATTTAACTCCAAAGAACTTGAGCACGCAGAGATGTGTGTTACTGTACCTCCCAGCGATCATGAGTTCCTTCTCGGAGGCAGAGCTGCGTATCTTGGTGTAGATGTCCATGGTGAACAGGGTGCTGGCACTGTTGAAGATGGAGGTCAGGGAGCTCATCAGAGACGCCATCATCACCGACAGCATCAGGCCTCGCAGACCTGCAGGTGAGAGGGGGAGGACAAGATGAGAGAGCAGGGAGGAGGTAATGAGAAGGAGAACAGGATGGGAGGGAGGGAAGGTGGATAGGTGTGGAAAAGAGAAAAGATAAGGAATAAGAGACAAACAAATGTGATGGTTGGTTGTAGTAGACAACTATTGTCTTGGTATAAGGACTAGTACTGTATTTAGTACAATAGTACACTATTTGTAGCAGTGGTATTGGTGTTGGTAGTGGTGCCAGGACTGTCATTGTTACTACAGATATAGGATCTTATACATTTGTAGTGTATTTGCAGTTKTAAAAAGGCTTCAGAAGTTTGTAATTTCGACTTTTGAAAAATGTATCAACCCATACAAAAATGTCCATTAATTATAACCTACATAATAATTCACATTTTCCTGTTGCTGCAGCATTTTTGTTCCTGCTGTAGCAAACTGGCTCATATCAAGATTCTACATCTGTACATGTGTCTTCTGTTATCCACCATTTGGCATGAGGTCTACCACTAGTTTAGGATAGGCGATGTTGGTGCAGCCCACGCTGGCACCACAGTACGTCTGGCACTCATCTGGGTCCACACACGCCACCTCGTCTGGGTAGAGGATTCGGCTGATCATGCCAGGGAAGACCATGACGAACATGGGCAACAGCTTCAGGTAGCCACACAGGATGCAGCCAGCCTTGACATGAGACAGACTTTTGGCAGATAGACAGCGCTGGACAATCACCTAGAGGACAGGGGAGAAAAAAGGCCTTCAGTGACTAGAGGTGATGGATTGAATCTTCAAGGCTCAGTTTTCCTGGTCAAAGCATACAGAACTCTGTGTAAGTATGGTGCTGCTGTATTGCTTGAATATGCCAAGAATCCATATCAAGAGAGGGAAAAAACGGGTTTGAAGAAAAATGCACTTATTCCTTCCATACAAACACAGATCTACTGACAGGCACAAATGTGTATGCACTATGCAGTGTTTTTATTGTACTTTTTACCCCTTTTTCTCCACAATTGGTAGTTAGTCTTGTCCCATCGCTGCAACTCCCGTATGGACTCAGGAGAGGCAAAGGTCAAGAGCCATGCGTCCTCCAAAACACGGCCATGCCAAGCCGCACTGCTCACTTAACCCAGAAGCACCAATGTGTCAGAGGAAACATCATACAACTGCCGACCAAAGTCAGAGTGCATGCGCCCAGCCTGCCACTGAAGTTGCTAGAGCCCGATGGGACAAGGACATCCCGGCTGGCCAAACCCTCCCTAGTACAGCCAACACTGTGCCAATTGTGCGCTGCCTCATGGGTCTCCCAGTCACGGCCGGCTGCGACACAGCCTGGGATTTAACTCTGGTCTGTAATAACGCCTTGTAACGGTCTGAAGAGGAGTATGAAATGTCGGACCAATGTGCAGCGTGGTAAGTGTCCATTTTAATAGTACAACTGAACACTACAAAATACAAAAATAACGTACAACGTGAAAGAACAAACGAAAATCGAAACAGACCCGTATGGTAACAAATACAGACACAGGAAACAACCACCCACAAAACACAACGGAAAACAGGCTACCTAAATATGGCTCCCAATCAGAGACAACGACTGACACCTGCCTCTGATTGAGAACCATACTAGGCCAAACACATAGAAAAAGACAACCTAGACAAACGACCACACCCTCCGACATACAACATAGAATGCCCACCCACCAACACCCTGACCAAACAAACTAGAAACATACAAAGCAATCTATGGTCAGGGCGTGACAGTACTCCCCCCCCCCCCCCAAGGTGCGGACTCCGGCCGCAAAACCTGAACCTATAGGGGAGGGTCTGGGTGGGCATCGTCCGCGGTGGCGGCTCTGGCGCAGACGTGGACCCCACTCCACCATAGTCTTAGCCTGCTTAAGTCTTTGGAGCGGCGTCTTTGGAGCGGCGACCCTCACCGCCGACCTTGGACTGGGGACCCAAATAAAGGGCACCACTGGACTGAGGGCGCCTCTGACGAGGGGCGCCTCTGGACTGAGGGCAGCTTCGACTGAGGGGCAGACCGGACTGGAGGAGACTCTGGCAGATCCGAACTGGAGGGAGACTCTGGCAAATCCAGCGGAGGAGACCTCGGGCAGATCCGGACTGGAGGGAGACTCTGGCAGATCCGGACTGGAGGGCGGCTCAGGCGGCTCCTGACGACGGCGGCTCAGGCGGTCCGGACTGACGGGCGGCTCAGGCTGGCTCCTGACTGACGGGCGCTCAGGCGGTCCTGACTGACGGGCCGGCTCAGGCGGCTCCTGAGCACTGACGGGCGGCTCAGCGGCTCCTATGACGGCGGCTCAGCGGCGGCTCGGCGGCTCCGCCGGCGGCCGGCGTCTGACTGACGGGCGGCTCAGGACAGACGCGGCTCAAGCGGCTCAGGACAGACGGCGGCTCAGGCGGCTCAGGACAGACGGGAGCACCCTGTAGGGAGGAGACGGAGAGACAGCCTGGTGCGTGGGGCTGCCACAGGACCCACCAGGCTGGGGACCCTACATGAGGCCTGGGGCTTGGAGGAGGCACCGGAAGGACCGGGCTGTGGGGAGCACTGGAGCTCTGGTGCGCAGCCTTGGCACCACTCCCCCAGGCTGGATGACTACTCTAGCCCGGACCCTCCAGAGTGCAGGCACAGGTTGACCGGGCTGTGGGTGAGCACTGAGATTGGTGCATACTACGGCACCTCCCCCTTAGCCTCAATACCCATTCGCCCGGCACGAGCGGAGCGCAGGCATAGGACGCACTGCACCTCCCAGCGCCCCGGAGACACAGCACCCAGAGCCGCGCAGATACCCTGGACCGAAACGGCGTACCGGAGACCAGACACCGCTGAGCAGGCACAATACGCCCTGGCTGGATGCCCACACTCGCACTGCACTTCGTCGGCGGGGCTGTCCTATAGCGCACGGCTATGGACTGCGTACTGGCGACACTGTGCGCAAACGCATAACACGTGCCTGACCAGTAACGCGCTGCTTATAATAAGCACGAGGATGGGCTCAGGTCTCCAACCTGACTCTGTTGTCCCCCCCAAAAGAAATTGGGCTGCCTCTCGTACTCGCGCGCCCATGCTGCTCCCTCATATCGCGCCGCTCAGCTTTCGCTGCCTCCAATAACGTACAACGTGAAAGAACAAACGAAAATCGAAACAGACCCGATATGGTAACAAATACAGACACAGGAAACAACCACCCACAAACACAACGGAAAACAGGCTACCTAAATATGGCTCCCAATCAGACAAACGACTGACACCTGCCTCTGATTGAGAACCATACTAGGCCAAACACATAGAAAAAGACAACCTAGACATAACAAAGAATGCCCACCACATCACACCCTGACCAAACAAAACATAGAAACATACAAAGCAATCTATGGTCAGGGCGTGACACGCCTCTACACTGCAATGAAGTGCCTTAGACCACTGCGCCCACTTGAGAGGCCCACTATGCATTTTCTAGTTGAAATATTCATCAAATTAAATGTTTTCCTTTCCAAACACACCCAAATTGCTGAGCACAGTAAGAGCATGTGAGCCTCAGCCAAGTGAGGTAATCAGATAGGAATTAGACAAACAAAAACTAAGATAAGCTTTGAAGATAGGTCGGGATGGCTGTCTTTCTGCAAATGGACCAGGACGACTGATCCGTGTAAAGGACAGAATGAATGGGGCCATGTATCGTGAGATTTGGTGAAGACCTCCTTCCATCAGCAAGGGCATTGAAGATGAAACGTGGCTGGGTCTTTCAGCATGACAATGATCCCAAACACACCGCCGGCAACGAAGGAGTGGCTTCGTAAGAAGCATTTCAAGGTCCTGGAGTGGCCTAGCCAGTCTCCAGATCTCACCCCATAGAAAATCTTTGGAGGGAGTTGAAAGTCCGTGTTGCCCAGCAACAGCCCCAAAACATCACTGCTCTAGAGGAGATTGCATGGAGGAATGGGCCAAAATACCAGCAACAGTGTGTGAAAACCTGTGTGAAGACTTACAGAAAACGTTTGACCTCTGTCATTGCCAACAAAGGGGTAATATAACAAAGATGATGACCAAATACTTATTTTCCATCATAATTTGCAAATAAATTCATTAAAAATCCTACAATGTGATTTTCTGGATTTTCTTTTCTCATTTTGTCTGTCATAGTTGAAGTGTACCTATGATGAAAATTACAGGCCTCTCTCATCTTTTTAAGTGGGAGAACTTGCACAATTGGTGGCTGACTAAATACTTTTTTGCCCCACTGTAAATGTTGAGGAGCTTCACTGCAGGTAGATTGTATGTTTTAATAAAATAAAAAATAAAGAGAAGCTTTGAGTTCTGCTGATGTAATAGGCTGTTTCAACTCGTGTATTTACCGTGTGTGAGTGAGTGCTCATTTGTGAGTGGTTGAGTGAATCAACATCCTGTTCTTTGTTCATAGTCACCTGTGTGCCTGGCTTTTAATCTTATCTTAGTCTGTGGGAACGCATTTGGGTCTAACTAAAAGTGTTCCTCTCTTCATAAGGTAGTCACTTATGCTAAGACAAGCTTAGAGCTGTTTGGAAAGAGTGGCCATGATAATGATGCACAAATTAGTGTGTAGGGGTAGATAGAGTGTGTGTATACATGACGTGAGTGCGTGCCTGTCCTGTGAATGGTAGAGAGGGTGTTAGACTTGTTAATTCCCTACAGAGCAGTAGGCTACCTGATCAGTGCACCAATACCAGGTGGCCTGGACAGTGAGACCAAACACCAGGCCTGGCCAGGGCAGGTCCCCTGTCACCGCGTCCCTGAAGATGTGGAAGGAGTCAGGCCTAGGGGTGTAGCATCTCTTACTGATGTTGACCCCAGTCCGAGTAGGCATGGCCATCATGTAGCGTTCCTGGAAGTTCTCATAACCTCCCACCTTATTGAAGGCTGAGGAGACAGACAGGAGAGGGTTACAAACTGGGATCACAGATGAACTAGCAGTAGCAATGAACTAAAAGTAGAAATATGAATGAGAGAGGCCAGATAATTAGCAGGAGGATGACAATGAGGAAGAGATATAGCGTTATTGGAACTGGAAAAGAGGGACCGGGCAGCATGAGGGACATAGATGCATAAAGAGACATTACCATAACCCATGAGGATGAAAGATCCCACGACCATGATGATAGTCTGCAAAGTGTCTGTGTAGATCACTGCAGCCAGTCCACCTGAGGTACAGTACACTTAGTGAGATACAACACAATACAATACCAATCATTATTCATATAGGGTTGTACATGACTAAGCTGTGGAAAGCCCCTGTAGTACTCGTTTACACTATAAATGTGATATTTTATTTTTTACTGTAATGATTGCCCATGGTCAAAAGGGATAGTATTTTAATGGTCCAGTTGCTCGTTTGATGTTTATCTATCATAAAGAATCAAATGGGTGGCAGGTAGCCTAGCAGTTAAGAGTGTTGGGCCAGTAACCAAAAGGTTGCTGGTTCAAATCCCTGAACTGACTAGGTGAAAAATTGGTCGATGGGCCCTTGAGTAAGGCACTTAACACTAACGCTCTTATCCAGAGCAATCTGCTAGATGACTAAAATGTAATAACTCCCCCTCTGTAGTGCTGTACATTAATATACAGTATGTCATTGATATTCATATGAGCACAATGATAACAGAGTAGACACGGTGGCATACACGTAGATACATTTGCGAGGGCTGCCTTGCAGACTGAAAATGAGGCCCTTAACAATTAATAATAGTACACACATCATTTGCTGTTGACTCTAGCGCGAAATGATTGCTTTATCACGTGTGCATCACAGAATTTGATGTTGTGAGTCACTCTATTTATAGGATTGGGTTTAGTAAACCCAATCCTATACAGCAGGGTTTCCCAAACTTCCCAGACCCCCCTCTCAGTTCTCGTTTTGGTTTTTGCCCGAGCACTATACAGCTGATTCAAATAATCAAAGCTTGATGATGAGTTGGTTATTTATTTTTGGGTGATTTTAACACCCCTTTTTCTCCCCAATTTCGTGACATCCAATTGCGATCTTTTCTCATCGCTGCAACTCCCCAACGCGCTCGGGAGAGGCAAAGGTTGAGTCATGCATCCTCCGAAACATGCCAAGCCGCACTTCTTAGCACCCACTCCAATGTGTTGGAGGAAACACCGTTCAACTGACGACCAAGTCAGCTTGCAGGTGCCAGGCCCGCCACAAGGAGTTGCTAGAAGGCCTCCCGGGTGGYGCAGTGGTCTAAGGCACTGTATCGCAGAGCTCAGGCTCTGTCGCAGCCGGCCGCGACCGGGAGGCCCATGGGGCGACGCACAATTGGCCCAGATTCGTCCTGGTTGGGGAGGGTTTGGCCGGCAGGGATATCCTTGTCTCATCGCGCACTAGCGACTCCTGTGTCAGGCCGGGCACAGTGCACGCTGACCAGGTCGCCAGGTGTACGGTGTTTCCTCTGACACATTGGTGCGGCTGGCTTCCGGGTTGGATGTGCATTGTGTCAAGAAGCAGTGCGGCTTGGTTGGGTTGTGTTTCGGAGGACGCATGGCTTTCGACCTTCGCCTCTCCCGAGTCCATAAGGGAGTTGCAGCGATGAGACAAGACTGTAACTACTACCAATTGGATACCACGAAATTGGGGAGAAAAAAGGGGTAAAATAATAAACCCGGACGACACTGGGCCAATTTTGCGCCGCCCTATAGGACTCCCGGTCACGGCTGATGGGATCGAACCCCAGGCTGTAGTGATGCCGCAAGATCGCGATGAAGTGCCTTAGACCGCTGCGCCACTCAGGAGGCGGTGAGTTGGTTATTTGAATCAGCTGTGTCGTGCTAGGGCAAAAACCAAAACATACACCCAAGGGAGGCCCCAGGACAGAGTTTGGGAAACCCTGCTATACAGAGACAGTCTGGGATGGCCTGCCAGTGAACTCCAGGCATTAATGCATCATTACAGTGTAGAACAAAAAGTTATGTCAGGGAGTATGGCTAATTACCCATGATGCACAGGAGATAAACAGCCTTGGAGGAGGGCATATGTGTCATCAGACATGGCTTGTTATAAAGACTCAAATACAGCCATATAGGATGCCATGGTCAGTCAGCGTCACAGATAAGAGCTCCATATTGGTTTACAGGGACACAATTGATCTAGGGCTTAGTTATATTAGCGTCACAGATAAGAGCTCCATATTGGTTTACAGGGACACAATTGATCTAGGGCTTAGTTATAATTAGTTATATATCGCTGTTATATATGCAGTTATATAGTATATAAGTGACAGAGGAGGCTGGTGAGGGAGGACCACTCCAGTTACTATGAGCCCGTCCTCCCCATTTAAAGTGCCACTAGCCACCACTAAGTGGAGCATATACATAAGTACTGTATACCTGTGACTGTGTATAGAGCAGTGATACTTAGTAGGAGAACCACAGCTAGGTAGATATTCAGCCCCAGAGCCTGGTTAATAAAGATGGCTCCAGAGAACATATCCGCCTGACAGAGAGAGAGAGAAAGAGAGAGAATGAAAAGAAAGAGGAGAGTTTTTATCAATGGGACAACGGAAGGGTTTATATGGACTAAATGGGGCTATTGTACATGCCTAGTCATTTTTTATGGACTGAACATCAGTGATATACAATGTACAGAGATATGAGGAACTTACTGAGATCTTAGTGAAGACATAGAGGAAGAGTGAGAGCACTGAGAGATAGATGCGGATGCGCTGGCCTCCGAACCTCTTCTTCAAGTACTCTGGCATGGTCACCACCTAAACACATCCAGTATACGTGATTACACATTAGAATAGCACTTGAAATGGCTTGGTAAAATGGTAATTCAACTCTAATAACACGAAAGGTTGTCCTCACCCCAGCTTTGATGTAAATGGGCACAAAGAGCCATCCAAGAATGATCACCACCACAAGGGCCTGAAAAAAACATATTCTAAGGGCTCAGATGGGGAATTCATGAAATGACAGATTCACCTTTTTACTAGACGTGTTACTGCTTTTATCCACTGCTGTGCTCAAGTATCGATCAACACAATAACCTACAGGCGTATCAGCCCCAGAATGTATAGATCATTTATTTATCACCTTTTATACAATTAAAGTGCAATAAAGATGGAGATGAGTGATAATATCAGATGTCCGACTTTATGATGATGTTTGCATAAGAGGTTATCATGGTATTTACTTTAGACGTTGCCACTCACATTCCATTCAAATCCGCCAATGGCAATTCCACCTGCAGCCGCAGTCCCTGCAATGCCGACAAAATGCCCACTGCCAATGTTGCTGGCAAAGAGAGATGCCCCAATCTGGAAAGGGGACAGAAGAAGGACAGAGGAATGTTCATTATCAATTTATCCAGAAAGTAGTTCTAYTATTTGACAGTATTTGGATATGGAAGGTCATTGAGGACCACTTCATTCATAAAGGAACATTTACAACAGCAAAGGACATGCCATGTAGGATAACAGGGAAAGGGTTGCCAAGTCCATAGTCCATAGTTCCATAGAAGGAAATTAAGTTAGGCACTATGTGTCATGGTAAAATTATTGGGTGATTGGGAACCGATCAGTCTAAAATGAAAGGTATGGTATTTGTGGACCTCCAATGCAACAAGATAAAACATAATGACCTTATAACATAACTTTTCTGATTTTAAATATGAGCTGGACATGTCCAATAGAGGCAAGTATTGGGATAGTTCAGGAGAACAGGGTGTGTCTTTCCAAATATGGGCCAGTGTCACAAACAGTGGCCAGCAAAGTAGAGACGGATGCATTCGAATGTCATAATGTATTATTGAGATAATATGTAATAAACTGTCCTGAGAGAAGACTTTTACTCACAGGCCACCACACCATGCTTCTTCCTGCCAGGAAGAATCCACCTACTGTGGCTCGGTTTGTGCTCACCATAGCCTGCAAAGGGAGACGGGATCATTGAGTTGTTTTGAGATACTATATCCATGTGCCAGGGATCAATAACCTTGTGGTTACATGAATACAGTAGTTAGCACCTCTTTCAGTTATATATAACTGGAGAAGTACACCCCCCTCTGTATTTATTTAGACAATGAAGCTAAAACGCTTAATTTGGCTCTATACTACAGCATTTTGGATTTGAGATCAAATGTTTCATATGAGGGGACAGTACAGAATATACATTTTTATTTGAGGGTATTTTCATACATATCTGTTCTACCATTTAGAAATGAAAGCACTGTATGTATCTAGTCCCTCCATTTGAAGGTGTCATATGTATTTGGACAAATTAGTGTAATAAAGTAGTCAAACGTTTAGTATTTTGTCCCATTTTCCTAGCACGCAATGACTACATCACTTCTATTGTATAAAAAATAATGTAATATGTTTGTGACCACTTCTAAATTGATGTGGATGCTACCATGAATACAGATAATCGTAAATAATGAGTGAGAAAGTTACAGAGGCACAAAGATAATGTACCCAAAGCATGCTAATGTCTCACCATTACCAATAACAGTGGAGGTTAGCATTCACACCCCTTGACTTTTCCCCMMAAAAAATGTGTTACAGCCTGAATTTTAAATGAATTAAATGTAGATGTTTATGAATTATGTTTTTAGAAATGTTTACTAATTAATAGAAATTAAATGCTGAAATATCTTCAGTCAATAAATATTAAACCCCTTYGTTATGGCAAGCCTAAATAAGTTCAGGAGTACAACATTTCTTAACTCACATAATAAGCTGCATGGACTCACTCTGTGTGCAATAATAGTGTTTAACATGATTTTGGAATGACTACTCTGTACCCCACACATACATTTATCTGTAATGTCCCTTAGTCGAGGAGTGAATTACAAACACAGATTCAACCACAGAGACCAGGGAGGTTTTCCAACGCCTCGCAAAGAAGGGCTGCTATTGGTAGATGGGTTAAAAAAAAGCAGACATTGAATATCCCTTTGAGCATGGTGAAGTTATTGATTACACTTTGGATGGTGTATCAATACAGCCAGTCACTACAAAGATACAGGCATCCTTCATAACTCAGTTGCCGGAGACAAATTAAACCGCTCAGGGATTTCACCATGAGGCAAATGGTGACTTTAAAACAGTTACAGAGTTTAATGGCTGTGATAGGAGAAAACCTGAGGATGGATCACAACATTGTAGTTACTCCACAAAACAATCTAATTGACAGAGTGAAAAGAAGAAAGCTGGTACAAAATACAAATATTCCAAAACATGCATCCTGTTTGCAACAAGGCACTAACTAGGACTATCCTGTCGATCCTTGACTTTGGCGATGTAATTTACAAAATAGCCTCCAACATTCTACTCAGCAAATTGGATGCAGTCTATCACAGTGCCATCCGTTTTGTCACCAAAGCCCCATATACTACCCACCACTGCGACCTGTATTGCTCTCTTTGGCTGCCCCTCGCTTCATATTCGTCGCCAAACCCACTGGCTCCAGGTCATCTATAGTTTTTGCTAGGTAAAGCCCCGCCTTATCTCAGCTCACTGGTCACCATAGCAGCACCCACCCGTAGCACGCGCTCCAGCAGGTAACACTGGTCATCCCCAAGCCACTCCTCCTTTGGTCGCCTTTCCTTCCAGCTCTCTGCTGCCAATGACTGGATTGCAAAAATTGCAAAAATCACTGAAGCTGGAGACATATCTCCCTCACTAACTTCAAGCATCAGCTGTCAGAGCAGCTTACCGATCATTGCACCTGTACATAGCTGTTATGGGATTTTTGTGTTTAATGACTAAAATATGTATACATTTGACTTAGATGTTACTGTATGAATGAAACTTATTATAATCATAATGCTGAGTGTAATATGTTCCTTATTAGAAAGAATGGAGTTATCTTCAGACAGGCTGGAATGCTGTGTTCCTTACAGGACATTCTGTCTCTACCCAGGGAGGGGAAAGACCTTGGGTTGGTTGCAGATAGTTTAACGGTGGCAGACAGTAATGAGGCTGTGAACTGTATTGCCATTGTATTCTAGAGGAGGATGGACATTAAAACCTATGACATCATCTTTATTATATAACCTGATGTATATTGTACTATGATTCAGTACTCTCGAGAATAAACGCTATTGATTGATTGATTTTAAGACTGGTATCTGTCCATTTTATGCTGATAATTATCTTACAAATTCTTATTTATGGGCAGAGGTGTTTTAATTGAAATTTTAATTTCAGCACGACAATGATCCCAAACACACCGCCCGGGCAACGAAGGAGTGGCTTCGTAAGAAGCATTTCAAGGTCCTGGAGTGGCCTAGCCAGTCTCCAGATCTCAACCCCATAGAAAATCTTTGGAGGGAGTTGAAAGTCCGTGTTGCCCAGCAACAGCCCCAAAACATTACTGCTCTAGAGAGGATCTGCATGAAGGAATGGGCCAAAATACCAGCAACAGTGTGTGAAAACCTTGTGAAGACTTATAGAAAAACAAAGGGTATATAACAAAGTATTGAGATAAACTTTGTTATTGACCAAATACTTATTTTCCACCAATATTTGGTTGAATTGTTGTTTTTTTTGGTTGGTCAATACGGGTGACGCGTATGTTGGGTGTTTCAGGAAGAAGGTGTACATTTGACCTCCATCATCTAGGATGTGACAATGGTAAATAAAATCTTTAAATTTTTGCCCATTTTTTTGCACGGTCTTGCAGCCTTCTCATGCAGCTGCAACTGCAAGTGCATATGTAAATCAAGACCTATCTTGAGTTGGGCTCTGGGATGGTGCAATTGTTGAGAAAGTGAGCTTATGGTTGTGGGGGGTAAGGGTTGAGTGTGGTGTGGGTGTATGTGTGTATCCAACAACTGTTTGCGAAGGAGTAAAAGATGTTAGGGACAATAGAGGATGATCCACAGCTATATATAATACAAATCGATGGAAATGCATTTGGCAGTTGATCTACTTCAATTCAGTAAATGGCACTGTGTGCTCTTTTCAAAGGATGGATCCAGTCGGTTAGGGCTATGGGATACAGGGGTCGAGGGTGGTCTGCCGGACATTGGGATGACAACCCAACTCGGGATGAGGAGGGCTTTTAGCGGGTGGAATAGTAGGACAATTGGAGGTTTACTTAGTAGAAATGCAAATATCATGGTACAGCTATAAAGACACTCAATCATCATGTTACTTTTTAATGGTACGTTTATAAACATATATTTTGATAAAAATAATTGAAAGTTGTGTCTCATTATGGTAAGTGGTGAAATAAGTATAGCCAGTTAACAATTGTAATGGCCTAGTAGATAATAAGAAACTACAATCAGTATTTACCTGGCTAAAAGAGAAGGAATATAATATCTATTGTTTACAGGAAACCCATTCAACAGTTTTAGATGAAGTTTTGTGGAAAAAGAACTATATTTCTCCCATGGGCAAAGAAATTCAAAAGGGGTGATGGTTTTAATTAACAATAATTTTGATCCAAATGTGCAAATTGTCCAAACAGATCCTCAAGGTAGATGGATTATTTTAAATATGTTATTGGACAATAAACAGATATGGCTTATTAACCTATACGGCCCGAATAATGATGATCCAAGCTTCTTTGAAAATATATATATGAATTTATCAACTCTACAAGCAACACTAGACTCTATTATTATGGTGGGAGATTTTAATACGGTCTTAAATACCTCTATGGACCGGAAAGGAAATCACACTACAAACTACCACCCTCAGGCACTTAAGGAAATCATGAATGTCATGGATATATTGGAATTAGTGGATATATGGAGACTTAAATACCCTGACCTAGTGAGATATACATGGCGGAGGCTTAATCAAGCTAGTCGTCTTGACTACTTTCTTATACCATTCTCTCTGGCACCAAAATGCGGTCGGATCATCAAATAATTGGCATATATATTACTCTTACAGAATTTCCACGTGGGCGAGGATATTGGAAATTTAATCAAAGCCTACTAGATGATAAATTGTTTAGAACTAGGACAGAATAATTTGTAACTGACTTTTTCAGACATAATAGGTACAGCAGATCCCCGTATTGTATGGGACACTTTTATSTGTGCCTTTAGAGGCAATGCAATTCAGTACTCATCTATAAAACAAAAGCAATTTAGATCAAAAGAGTCCATATTAACAAAGGAAATTGAAGGACTAACAGTACGGTTAGATAGCAATAAAAACGGTACCATAGAGGCACAGAATAAGTTTGAGGAAAAACAAAAAGAAATGGAGGAACTTATTCAAGAAAGATCCAGTGTAATCAAATCAAATCAAGTTTATCTTATATACATAATACATACATATACATACATATACATATACATATACTTATATACATATACTTCAGCTAATATTATTATTTTTATTTTATTTTTTACCTTTATTTAACTAGGCAAGTCAGTTAAGAACAAATTCTTATTTTCAATGATGGTGGGTTAACTGCCTGTTAACAGTGGGTTAACTGCCTGTTCAGGGGCAGAATGACAGATTTGTACCTTGTCAGCTCGGGGATTTGAACTTGCAACCTTTCGGTTACTAGTCCAACGCTCTAACCACTAGGCTACCCTGCCACCCCAATATCTCGAAGTGCTGTACAGAAACCCAGCCTAAAACCCCAAACAGCAAGCAATGCAGGTGTAGAAGCACGGCGGCTAGGAAAAACTCCCTAGAAAGGCCAAAACCTAGGAAGAAACCTAGAGAGGAACCAGGCTATGAGGGGTGGCCAGTCCTCTTCTGGCTGTGCCGGGTGGAGATTATAACAGAACATGGCCAAGATGTTCAAATGTT
>NC_036844.1:25339733-25362253 GCF_002910315.2 Salvelinus sp. IW2-2015
GGGGTGGCCAGTCCTCTTCTGGCTGTGCCGGGTGGAGATTATAACAGAACATGGCCAAGATGTTCAAATGTTCATAAATGACCAGCATGGTCAAATAATAATCAGGAGTAAATGTCAGTTGGCTTTTCATAGCCGATCATTAAGAGTATCTCTACCGCTCCTGCGGTCTCTAGAGAGTAATATATTATAAAAATAAAGCGAACTGGATGGAATATGGGGAAAAATGCACCAAATTCTTTTTCAGTCTTCAATATAGAAATGCTACCAATTTTTTTTTATTAAAACTTGTTACAAATGATGAGTCACACATGATTCACCAAATGATATTTTGAAAGAGGAAGTAAAGTACTTTAAGAATATGTTTTCGTTTCAGGCTCCTCCATCTCCACTAACTGAAACTAATTGTATGGATTTTTTTCCTAATAATAATGTAAAATTAACATCTGTACAGAAAGACTCATGTGAAGGCCAAATTACAGAGGAGGAACTGCTTGATGCAATTGGGGCCTTTAAGGATGGGAAAACTCCAGGGCTGGATGGCATACCAGTGGAAGTATACAAAACTTTTTTTGATATACTCAAAGGACCATTATTAGCTTGTTGTAACCACTCCTATATAAATGGTAGATTATCAGACACGCAACAAAAAGGTCTGATATCATTATTACTGAAACAGGACCCAAGTGGTATATATAAAGATCCAGTCCATTTAAAAAAATGGAGACCTTACACTTCAGTGTTGTGATGCAAAAATCCTAGCAAAATGCTTGGCGCATAGAATTAAAAAAGTATTGTCAGATATTATTCATCCTAATCAGACAGGTTTTTTACATGGACGATACATTGGAGATAATATAAGACAAGTACTGGAAACAATAGAACACTATGAAATATYGGGGACACCAGGCCTGGTTTTCATAGCTGATTTTGAAAAGGCTTTTGATAAAGTACGACTGGAGTTTATATATAAATGCCTAGAATATTTCAATTTTGGGGAATCTCTTATAAAATGGGTTAAAGTTATGTATAGTAACCCTAGGTGTAAAATAGTAAATAATGGCTACATCTCAGAAAGTTTKAAACTATCTAGAGGAGTAAAACAAGGTTGTCCACTATCGGCATATCTATTTATTATTGCCATCGAAATGTTAGCTGTTAAGATTAAATCAAACAATAATATTAAGGGATTAGAAATCCGTGGCTTAAAAACTAAGGCGTCATTGTACGCTGATGATTCATGTTTTCTTTTAAACCACAATTAGAGTGTCTCCACGGCCTCTTAGAGGATCTAGAAACTTTTGCTATCCTCTCTGGATTAAAACCAAATTATGATAAATGTACCATATTACGTCTTGGATCACAAAAAAATTTACATTTTACATTACCATGTAGTTGACCAATTAAATGGTCTGACGGAGATGTGGACATACTCGGTATACAAATCCCAAAAGAAAGAAATGATCTCACTCCAATACATTTTTATAGAAAGTTAGCAAAAATAGATAAGATCTTGCTGCCATGGAAAGGAAAATACCTGTCTATTTGTGGAAAAATAACCCTGATTAATTTAGTCATATCACAGTTTACCTATTTGCTTATGGTTTTGCCTACACCTAGCGACCTGCTTTTTAAATTATATGAATAAAAAATATTACCTTTTATTTGGAACGGCAAGCCAGATAAAATTAAAAGGGCCTATTTATATAACGAATATGAATTCGGAGGGCAGAAATTATTAAATATTAAAGCATTAGACCTCTCACTAAAGGCATCAGTCATACAAAAGTTATACTTAAATCCAAACTGGTTCTCTAGTAAATTGGTACGAATGTCTCTTCCTATGTTCAAGAAGGGCCTTTTTCCCTTTATTCAGATTACACCTGCTCACTTTCGGTTGTTTGAAAAGGAAATAATCTCCAAAATATCTTTATTTTTTAAACAAGCCTTAGAAAGTTGGTTGCAATTTCAGTTTATTCGACCTGAAAGGACGGAACAAATAGTACAACAAATATTGTGGTTAAATTCAAATATAGTAAAAAAAACTGTATTTATCGAAGATTTTTTTTTTAAAAGGTATAATTTTAGTGAATGATATCATAAATAGGACTGGTGGAGTTATGTCACACATGCAGCTAACACAGACATRTGGAAATGTCTGCTCTACCCAAAATTACTACCAATTAATTGCAGCATTACCACAAAAATGGAAGAGGCAAGTAGAAGGGGAAAAAAGTAAGGAACTTGTATGTCGGCACCTATATTAAAGAACATAAATGGTTAAAGAAAAGTGTGATAAATAAAAACATATACCAATTTAATTTAAGGACCAAAAAACTGACAGATGTGCCATATAAATTGCAAAATAGTTGGGAAGAGATTTTCGATGTACCCATTCCATGGCACATGGTTTATGAATTGATACACAAAACAACGCCGGTTTCAAAACTTCGAATTTTTCCATTTAAATTACTATACAAAATTCTTGCAACTAATAGAATGTTATATATATGGGGGATACAAGTCTGTCCCCAGCTCTGCAGATTCTGCTGTGAGGAGGCAGAGTCATTAGATCGTTTATTTTGGTATTGTCCATATGTAGCTCGTTTTTGGTCACAGGTCCAGGAATGGCTGAAGATTTGCAACATTTGCCTAGAACTAATGCTACAGATAGCAATACTGGGGATTTGAAAAACCCAGTAGTCAATCAAATAATATAATAATTATATTAGCAAAAATGTTTTATTTTTAATTTACAATCTGTAGAAGGTATGAGAAATAGGAAGGTTCAATATTTTGTGAAGCATCACAGCACAGTTGAATATGAAAAATATATGGCAAATAGAATATGGATGATGTTGAGAGAATAGATGGGAGAGTGGGTTGAATGGAGCTGAAGGGTGGGACTAATAACAAGATAAACAATGTAAAGCATCGGGATCTATAAAATTGTATATTGGTTCGGAACTTTTGTAAATAGCACAGTTTACAAATAGAAATCAAACTGGATGGACATCAGAAATAGAGGAAGGACTAAGAACAACAAGAGAGAACTATTGTAAAGTAGACTGTGTCTGTAAAAATGTGTATAAGATGTATAAATTGAAGGTAAAAGCAGAAGTGTTTATTAGTTTACTCCAATTGGGGGGAATCGGTGTAGGGTTGCGGGGAATAATAATAAAGGTATATTCTTTAAAAAAAGTATGTACAGTGGGGCAAAAAATATTTAGTCAGCCACCAATTGTGCAAGTTCTCCCACTTAAAAAGATGAGAGAGGCCTGTAATGTCCATCATAGGTACACTTCAACTAATGACAGACAAAATGAGAAAAAAAAATCCAGAAGATCACATTGTAGGATTTTAATGAATTTATTTGCAAATTATGGTGGAAAAAAGTAATTTGGTCACTACAAACAAGCAAAGATTCCTGGCTCTCACAGACCTGTAACTTCTTCTTTAAGAGGCTCCTCTGTCCTCCACTCGTTACCTGTATTAATGGCACCTGTTTGAACTTTTATCAGTATAAAAGACACCTGTCCACAACCTCAAACAGTCACACTCCAAACTCCACTATGGCCAAGACCAAAGAGCTGTCAAAGACACCAGAAACAAAATTGTAGACCTGCACCAGGCTTGAAGACTGATCTGCAATAGGTAAAGTGCAGCTTGGTTTGAAGAAATCAACTGTGGGAGCAAATTATTTAGGAAATGGAACATACAAGACCACTGATAATCTCCCTCGATCTGGGCTCCACGCAAGATCTCACCCGTGGGGTCAAAAATGATCACAAGAACGGTGAGCAAAAATCCCAGAACCACTCGGCGGGGACCTAGTGAATGACCTGCAGAGAGCTGGGACCAAGTAAACAAAGCCTGAACCATCAGTAACACACTACGCCGCCAGGGACTCAAATCCTGCAGTGCCAGACGTGTCCCCCTGCTTAAGCCAGTACATGTCCAGGCCCGTCTGAAGTTTGCTAGAGAGAGCATTTGGATGATCCAGAAGAAGATTGGGAGAATGTCATATGTTCAGATGAAACCAAAAATATAACTTTTTGGTAAAAACTCAACTCGTCGTGTTTGGAGGACAAAGAATGCAGAGTTGCATCCAAAGAACACCATACCTACTGTGAAGCATGGGGGGGAAACATCAATGGTTTGGGCTTTTTTTCTGCAAAGGGACCAGGACGACTGATCCGTGTAAAGGACAGAATGATGGGGCCATGTATCGTGAGATTTTGAGTGAAAACCTCCTTCCATCAGCAAGGGCATTGAAGATGAAACGTGGGCTGGGTCTTTCAGCATGACAATGATCCCAAACACACGCCCGGGCAACGAAGGAGTGGCTTCGTAAGAAGCATTTCAAGGTCCTGGAGTGGCCTAGCCAGGCTCCAGATCTCAACCCCATAGAAAATCCTTGGAGGGAGTTGAAAGTCCGTGTTGCCCAGCAACAGCCCCAAAACATCACTGCTCTAGAGAAGATCTGCAGTGAGGAATGGGCCAAAATACCAGCAACAGTGTGTGAAAACCTTGTGAAGACTTACAGAAAACGTTTGACCTCTGTCATGGCCAACAAAAGGGTATATAAAAAGTATTGAGATGAACTTTTGTTATTGACCAAATACTTATTTTCCATCATAATTTGCAAATAAATTCATTAAAAATCCTACAATGTGATTTTCTGGATTTTTTTTCTCATTTTGTCTGTCATAGTTTGAAGTGTACCTATGATGAAAATTACAGGCCTCTCATCTTTTTTAAGTGAGAGAACTTGCACAATTGGTGGCTGACTAAATATTTTTTGCCCCAAGTATTTCATACACTGCCAATTTTGCAGGTTTTCCTACTTACAAAGCATGTAGAGGTCTGTAAATTTTATTTTATTTATTATAGGTAACCACTTCAACTGTGAGAGACGGAATCTAAAACAAAAATCCAGAAAATCACATTGTATGATTTTTAAGTAATTAATTTGCATTTTATTGCTGTCGCTGGGCAATACGGACCTCAGCTCCCTCCAAAGATGTTCTATTGGGTTCAGGTCTGGAGACTGGCTAGGCCACTCCAGGACCTTGAGATGCTTCTTAACTGTTACTTTGGACAAGATCAAGACATCAATATTCTTGCAATGTTTTTTGTATAAAATAATCTTAAATTATAGCTCAAATTGAGCAAATTCTGAATTTGTGATCAGTCGTGATTAATCCCAGCAAATGCTGCGATTAACTCGATTAAATGTGTTAATCATTTGACAGCCCAAGTTGTTAGTACTGTATGTATGTGTGCACATCTACTCTCCACACATAGCTGAAACAATATGACAAATGCAACTGTATTGCTCAGCAATTTAATTCTAACATTCTTGGTGACTTAAACATTTGTCAATATTATCCATTTGGCAGGAGGGCATAAATTGAAACAATCAAGGTACTTCACTGAAAGGTCAGTACACTTGTTACTCTTAGAAAAAAAGGTTCCTAAAGGGTTCTTCGGCTGTCCCTATAGGAGAACCCTTTTTGGTTCCAGGTAAACCGTTTTTGGTTCCACGTAGAACCCTTTTGGGTTCCATGTAGAACCCTCTGTGGAAAGGGTTCTCCTATGAGGATGGCTGAAAAAMCGTGTTAGGTTCTAGATAGCTCCCTTTCTTGTAAGAGTGTAGGTGAGTTTAGGCTTCTTGACATTCATACTTGACAACAGACATGCCCTTCCTTGCTTATACTTGAGGAGAACGTTGGCATAATGTTCCTGGCACAATAGCCCAATTGGGCCAATATCTGCAGAAACAAGTGTACTGCACCAGTCCAGCCAAGAACCTACTAGTGATGAAAAAAATGTGGAGGCCATCTGACAACAGACGACCGTGAATGTTGTGTGTATATATTATTTGTTGTGTGTAAATGTACTGACATGTACAGTATGTGTAACTGATAGATACACACACTACATGTGAAAACAAATAATTCAGTTGGTTATTCATACCGGTTATAGACTGTAGCGATATTGTCTATATGAATGCAGCTACTGTACCACTGTATTGAAGCCATTGGACAGAGTTTATCACAGCACACTACGCTTTATTTTGGGCAATAGTTTCAATAATGTATGTAAATTGTCAAGCCTTTTGTCTGTGATGTCTTTTTCGTTATGTGTCGGACCCCGGTAAGACTAGCTGTTGCCATTGGTGTCGGCTAATGTGGATCGTTATAAAACAAAATAACTTTGTAACGAAGGTGTAGAATATCATAAGTCATATTTTACTTTTGTACATCTAAGGACTTTGTCATATTATCATTCAGAAGGAAACACTATCCAGATGCATCCAGTGGTTTTTAATAAGGTTTCTTGGACTTTAACGTATTCAGAATAGAGAAAACAACCAATTTTTCTTCAGATTAGACTACAACCATGCCATGCATCTCTTTATCATTGCTGAGGGGTTAACTATTCATAGACACAGATTTGTTTAAGAGTTTGAAGACTGGTCAATGGAAAGACTAAGCAACTCACCCATACTCCGACTGCCAAGACAACCAAAAAGTAGATCACAATGACGGAGATATCCGCCGGGTTGTTGAGGGCCACCGTGCCATTGTTAAACACATTCCTAACTAAGGGGAACCCAGAATAATCCTGTGTCATTTTGTCTGCTCCGAGCTGCAGAGGTGACTAGAGGACAGGTGTGTTGATGAAGATTCTTTCCTTTACTGCTGCACTGATGCTTCTGTACCACTGACCCCAAAGGTAGGTATAGGTGTGTGTGTGTGTACTGCTGGTTAATATTGTGTTTGAGACCATGAAAAGGTGTGTCAGCTTGCCTGCCAATGCGTGTGTGCATTCCAGTAAATTAATAAATGTTTGAATTGTTCACAAACGTGTCAGAAATCAAAGAATGTGTTTAATGGCAAACACAGGGTTATTAATGATCAACTGAACAGGAAATACTTGGAGGAAAGAAACATATTCCTGTAAAAAAAATAAAAAAATAGGAGCATATCACTCCACTATCAGAACTACACTAACCCTAGTCGTAATGGAAAAGGCTGTTTGATCAAACTCTAGGTAGATAAGTAAACTGTAACAGTGCTGTGACAGCAGGTGAATTGAGGACTCCTGGGAGAAAGAGCATAGCAAAGAGCATACACAAGAATAAAAAATATGGTGGTTTTCTGATAGAAAAACTATAGTAGTAGTAATAATAATATAGTGAACCAAAATAAAAACGCCACATGTAAAGTGTTGATCTCAATGTTTCATGGGCTGAAATAAAAGAACCCAGAAATGTTCCATAAGCACAAAGAGCCTATTTCGATGAAATTTTGTGCACAAATTTGTTGACATCCCTGTTAGTGAGTATTTCTCCTTTGCCAAGACAATCCATCCACCTGACAGGTGTGGCATATCAAGAAATGTATTAAACAGCATCATTACACAAGTGCACCTTGAGTTTAGGACAATAAAAGGCCAATAAAAGGCCACTCTAAAATGTGCAGTTTTGTCACACAACACAATGCCACAGATTTCTCAAGTTTTGAGGGAGCGTGCAATTGGCATGCTGACTACAGGAATGTCCACCAGAACATTTGCCAGATATTTGAATGGCAGTACGTCCAATGTGGCCTCACAACCACAGACCACGTGTAACCACGTTAGCCCAGGACATCCACATCGGCTTTTTTTATCTGCGGGATCGTCTGAGACCAGCCCCTTGGACAGCTGATGAAACTGAGGAGTATTTCTGTGTGTAATAAAGCCCTTTCGTAGGGAAAAACGAATTCTGCTTGAACTAGCTCCCCAGTTGGTGGGCCTATCATGTGAAATCCATAGATTAGGGCCTACTTTATTAATTTAAATTGACTGATTTCCTTACAAACTCAGCAAAAAAATGTACGTCCCTTTTTCAGGACCCTGTCTTTCAAAGATAATTCGTAAAAATCCAAATTACTTCACAGATCTCCATTGTAAAGTGTTTAAACACTGTTTCCCATGCTTGTTCAATGAACCATAAACAATTAATGAACATGCACCAGTGRAACGGTCGTTAAGACACTAACAGCTTACAGACGGTAGGCAATTAAGGTCACAGTTATGAAAACTTAGGACACTAAAGAGGCCTTTGTACTGACTCTGAAAACCCCTAAAAGAAAGATGCCCAGGGTCCCTGCTCATCTGCGTGAATGTGCCTTAGGCATGCCGCAAGGAGGCATGAGGACTGCAGATGTGGCCAGGGCAATAAATTGCAATGTCTGTACTGTGAGACGCCTAAGACAGTGCTACAGGGAGACAGGATGGACAGCTGATCGTCCTCGAGGTGGCAGACCACGTGTAACAACACCTGCACAGGATCAATACACCCGAAAATCACACCTACGGGACAGGTACAGGATGGCAACAACAACTGCCCGAGTTAAATCAAATCAAAGTCTATTTGTCACCTGCGCCGAATACAACAGGTACCTTACAGTGAAATGCTTATTTACAGGCTCTAACCAATAGTGCCAAAAAGGTATTAGGTGAACAATAGGTAGGTAAAGAAATAAAACAACATTAAAAAGACAGGTTATATACAGTAGCGAGGCTACATACAGACACYGGTTAGTCAGGCTGATTGAGGTAGTATGTACATCTAGATATGGTTAAAGTGACTATGCACATATGATGAACAGAGAGTAGCAGTAGCGTAAAAGAGGGGTTGGCGGGTGGTGGGTGKAACAAAATGCAGATAGCCCGGTTAGCCAAAGTGTGGGAGCACTGGTTGTTCGGCCCATTTGAGGTAGTATGTACATGAATGTATAGTTAAAGTGACTATGCATATATGTTAAACAGAGAGTAGCAGCAGCGTAAAAAGAGGGGTTGGGGGGGCACACAATGCAAATAGTCCAGGTAGCCATTTGATTACCTGTTCAGGAGTCTTATGGCTTGGGGGTAAAAACTGTTGAGAAGCCTTTTTGTCCTAGACTTGGCACTCCGGTACCACTTGCCATGCGGTAGTAGAGAGAACAGTCTATGACTGGGGTGGCTGGGGTCTTTGACAATTTTTAGGGCCTTTAGGGCCAAACTTAATGATGGTGTTGGAGTCGTGCCTGGCCATGCAGTCGTGGGTGAACAGGGAGTACAGGAGGGGACTGAGCACGCACCCCTGGGGAGCTCCAGTGTTGAGGATCAGCGTGGCAAATGTGTTGCTACCTACCTTCACCACCTGGGGGTGGCCCGTCAGGAAGTCCAGGATCCAGTTGCAGAGGGAGGTGTTTAGTCCCAGGATCCTTAGCTTAGTGTTGAGCTTTGAAGGTACTATGGTGTTGAACGCTGAGCTGTAGTCAATKAATAGCATTCTCACATAAGTGTTCCTTTTGTCCAGGTGGGAAAGGGCAGTGTGGAGTGCAATAGAGATTTCAACATCTGTGGATCTGTTTGGGCGGTATGCAAATTGGAGTGGGTCCAGGGTTTCTGGGATAATGGTATAATGGGATAATGTGAGCCATTGCCAACCTTTCAAAGCACTTCATGGCTACGGATGTGAGTGCTACGGGTCTGTAGTCACTTAGGCAGGTTGCCTTTGTGTTCTTGGGCATAGGGATTATGGTGGTCTGCTTAAAACATGTTGGTATTACAGACTCAATCAGGGACATGTTGAAAATGTCAGTGAAGACACCTGCCAGTTGGTCAACACATGCCCGGAGCACACGTCCTGGTAATCCGTCTGGCCACGCAGCCTTGTGTATGTTCTCATGTGCTACCCTTCCTGTAGGCTCATCCTGACATGACCCTCCAGCATGACAATGCCACCAGCCATACTGCTCATTCTGTGCGTGATTTCCTGCAARACAGGAATGTCAGTGTTCTGCCATGGCCAGCGAAGAGCCCGGATCTCAATCCCATTGAGCATGTCTGGGACCTGTTGGATTGGAGGGTGAGGGCTAGGGCCATTCCCCCCAGAAATGTCCGGGAACTTGCAGGTGCCTTGGTGGAAGAGTGGGGTAACATCTCACAGCAAGAACTGGCTAATCTGGTGCAGTCCATGAGGGGGAGATGCACTGCAGTACTTAACGCAGCTGGTGGCCACACCAGATACTGACTTACTTTTGATTTTGACCCCCCCTTTGTTCAGGGACACATTATTCTATTTCTGTTAGTCACATGTCTGTGGAACTTGCTCAGTTTATGTCTCGGTTGTTGAATCTTATGTTTATACAAATATTTACAMGTTAAGTTTGCTGAAAATAAACGCAGTTGACAGTGAGAGGACGTTTCTTTTTTTGCAGAGTTTATGAATTGTAACTCAGTAAAATCTTTGAAATTGTTGCATGTTTCGTTTATATTTTTGTTCAGTATAATAATAATAGCATTAGAAGTATGTTAATGGACATTGCTATAGTATAGTATGTTGACTGCAAGCCTAGTCCATGACCTCTGTCAATATGATGGTTTATTTCAACAAGTTAACTAATTCTAAGGTCAGTCAACCAAAAAGGTACTTTCTCCACAACGCTACCTCACCCACAGAGTAAACACACACACAGATAGTGGGTTAATTATTACTCTGTCCTTCCGTCATTCCTCCTTGACTGTGTGTGATGAGGTGCTGCTTTCCATAGAATTATATCTATTTCCGTCATTCCTCGTCAGGTTGCTGGTGAAGACTTGAGTGTGTGTGAGGTGCAGTTATCCATAAAATATGTATTTCTCTTTCATGAACAATTATCTGTCACATCTCAATCACAGCTACAAACAATCTTGTTCACATAAAGTTGCATCAGTGTCTACAAGTATATAACATTTGCAATATCACAGTATGATCTTACAATACCCTTGTATTGCTCCTATCTTGGTATCGCCTGATGCTTCAATCCTGTGCTTTTATCTCAGCTATTTCAAAGCATGAACTATCTCCTAGAAGGCCAGCTTCCCGGAGTCGCCTCTTCACTGTTGACTTGGAGACTGGTGTTTTGCGGGTACTATTTAATGAAGCTGCCAGTTGAGAACTTGTGAGGCGTCTGTTTCTCAAACTAGACACTAATGTACTTGTCCTCTTGCTCAGTTGTGCACCGGGGCCTCCCACTTCTCTTTCTATTCTGTTTAGAGCCAGTTTGCGCTGTTCTGTGAAGGGAGTAGTACACAGCGTTGTACGAGATCTTCAGTTTCTTGGCAATTTCTTGCATGGAATTGCATTAATTTCTCAGAACAAGAATAGACTGACGAGTTTCAGAAGAAAGTTAATTGTTTCTGGCCATTTTGAGCCTGTAATCGAACCCACAAATGCTGGTGCTCCAGATACTCAACTAGTGTAAAGAAGGMCAGTTTTACGGCTTCTTTAATCAGGACAACAGTTTTCAGCTGTGCTAACATAATTGCAAAAGGGTTTTCTAATGATCAACTTGGATTAGCTAACACAACGTGCCATTGGAACACAGGAGTGATGGTTGCTGACAATGGGCCTCTATACACCTATGTAGATATTCCATTAAAAATCTGCCGTTTCCAGCTACAATAGTCATTTACAACATTAACATGTCTACACTGTATTTCTGATCAATTTGATATTATTTTTATGGACAAAAAAAAGCTTTTCTTTCAAAAACAAGGACATTTCTAAGTGACCCCAAACGTTTGAACGGTAGTGTATATTACTTTACTAGAGCTGTTATACTATAAACCCTGTAGTTAGGAGAGTAAAAGTACCAAAAACCATCACTAGGTGTTACTATTGAGTTGAGCTGAAGATGGTTAAATGCAGAGGACAAAAAAAAGAGCCTTCAAGGCTCAAAAAAGGGTGGTGAAACCAGCCAGGGTTCTGTTCAGTTGGGCACATGAAAGCAAAACATTTGCAACAGAAAACAAAAATGGGTAGTATTAGACTTATTACTAGCCTTTTTTTTTTCTTTAAACCAAATGGTTAAGTTAGTTAAATATAAAAGGTGTGTCGATAATTAATTGGAAATGTATACTGCACCAAGATACCCATTCTGACTTTGTCCATCGGGGGGGGGGGGATACCATGAGAGCAACATCCTCACCAAAAACACACAGTGAACAAAATCAGTGTGTGTGTGTAATACCTGAATGAGAAAARAAACACACATCATGACCAAATTGCTCATGACTGCAGGGCCAGATTCACTCACAGCAACTGATGCGCACAATCATGCTGTTCATCCAAGAATTCCCACAGAATAGGCTACACACGCATGTCTGCACACAAAGCATGTACACATGCCCACACAAACACACTATAAAACAGCACACCGAAGACAGAAATCAAGGCCATTTGTTGCAATTATAAATTACTCCGAAGCACAGGGCATAAACCCACACAAGTTCCCATGATAGGTAATGTTTTAATGGCATTCTTTAATGACCACGCATGATTCATAATAATAAACAAATGTACTTGCACAACTGAAAACTCCAGACACTGTCCCATCAACATTCATAGACGGACATTTCAAGACGGATGGCTGGAATACGTTCACAGGGGCTAACAGTGCACACAGAGGTCAGAGGGCAAAGTGGAAAGGGCAAGAGGCAGGAAATAGAGAGGAACAACAGACAGACATCTTACAGTGACAGGGGGCATAGAAACAGTACAAGTCAAGGAGGAGAGCACAACAACATTCTGGTAAATAGTGACATTTGCACTATGCTGTGCAAAATAATGAAACATTTTCCCTAATTAGCATTACAGACATCCATCATGATGATAGATACTAGATTGTCCTCACGAGAACATCCTGTGGAAATGTCACTTGAATACCAACTAGTCAGTTAATTATCAGCAACTATGGAAGGGAGGGGATGGAATGGATCGAAGCAGAAAAAATACCACCTAGCGCACAGGAAGTGGGCCAGGGACAGAAAGGCTTGGAGGACAGAAAAGAGGGAGAGAGTTGGAGGACAGTATGAGAGGGTGAATGCAGCAAGGGAAGAGGTGAGAATGTAGGACAAAAACAACAGGCCACTAGAGAACAGATTATTCCTGATGAGGCCTTAATTGAGCATTATAATGGCACAAAGAGAAAAAGAGGTGAGCGATTAGGAAGAGAAAAAAATTGAGGGAATAGAGAAGAAAAGGTCAGAAAAGAGTAGAGAATAGGGGGAAGGGGAGTGTCTAACTCTAGCTAAAGACTATCTGGGGGTAGGAGGAGGTCTCAGGGTTGGGCCTCTCCCCCCTCGCTGTCCTGCTGGTCACTGGTCCACAGGGTCAGGTTGTCCCGCAGCAGCTGCATGATGAGGGTGGAGTCCTTATAGGAGTCCTCGTTCAGATTGTCCAGGTGTCCRATGGCCTCRTCAAAGGCCTCCTTGGCCAGCYTGCAGGCCTCCTCGGGRGCRTTYTGGATCTCGTAGTAGAACACAGAGAAGTTGAGGGCCAGRCCTAGSCGGATGGGGTGGGTGGCCGCCATGCTCTTGCTGATCTCGTAGGCYTCCTTGTAGGCTCCCTCGGAGGACTCCACGGCGGAGGTCTTCTTCTCGGCTGTAGCCACCTCGGCCAAATAGCGGTAGTAGTCGCCCTTCATCTTCAGGTAGAACACCTTGCTCTCCAGCTGGTCTTCTCCGCAGCTCTTGATGAGGAACTGGTCGAGCAGGTTGAGCACGTCCTGGCAGACCGTCTCCAGCTCCTTCTCGATGGTCTCCCGGTAGGCCTTCACCAGCTCCAGCTTCTTGTCGTTGCCGTCGGCCATGGCCCTCTGCTCAATGCTGGAGGTGACGCGCCAGGAGGACCGCCGGGCCCCCACCACGTTCTTGTAGGCCACAGAGAGCAGGTTGCGGTCATCGTTACTCAGAGGTTCGCTCAGCTCAGTCACCTGGTGAGGACATAGAAGTGTTAAATAGCTCAGCTGGTAGAGCATGGCTCTTGCAACACCAGGATAATGGGTTCAATTCCAGGGACCACCCATACTTAAAATGTATCCACGCATGAATGGAAGTCACTTTGGATAAAAGTGTTTGCTAAATGGCATTTTTTAAATATTATTAACATTGACAGGATGTGAAAACGCTACCATATCATATACTTTTTATAAATCTAAGAAATTGGCCTAACATTGGGAGGACCTACACATTCACCATGACAAAGGTGTGAAGTTGCAGGGTGCATGCATGTCTAGGTGGAGATGTACAGTATGCTGTGTTTGGGAATGAAGCTGTGCTTGATTGAACCAGACTTTTTGTTTTATTATATAAAGATACTTCTATGCCTTTTGAGCAACCGGATGCATTTAAATCAATCGCTGAAAATGTACCCATCAGCATCAATACAGCTGACCTTGCAGGGTTGTCACTAGTTACCACAGTCAAAATGGGCTATATCATACATTGATGAAAACAAAAATGTGCTTTTTGGTCTTAATTTAAGGTTAGGATTAGGCATAAGGTTAGTAGTGTACTTAAGGTTTAAAATCAGATTTTAAGAAGATCAATTGTAGAACTAGACAGGGTTTAGCCATTTGTGGCTGTGGTAACAAGTGAYGACCCTCTTGCAGACAGGATATGTGTGGGTGCATTCGCAAAGGCGCAAAATCTGGTCCTTCATACATTTCCACCATCATATTTGCTAGTTATTTAAGAACATTTTTCTCTGTCTGGCATAAAGTTGACCATTACTATCTTAGTTAAGCTATTATAGGTCATGTAAAACCAGCTTTCAAGCTTGGACTAGCTAGCTAGTTTTATTCACTAGCCCAAAGTGCTGTAACTAGTGAACGAACGCACCCAATGTGTGCCTATGTTCATTTTGGCTGGTGCTACTGCATCGACCAGCCGTTGCTAGCCACGAAGCCAGACCACCACCAGTTTCATTCTTAACTAGATATAGATAACTAGGTCGTTAGTTACTACATTCACTTCTCAAAACGATATGACAAAATAACAGTAACAGAAGCAAAATAACCTTGATGTTGTGTGCACCAGGTTTCACATTGATTTGATTATGCAGATAATTTTGGAAATTATTTATAAAGTAAAGACGACAAACCCAGCTAACTAGCTACCGTAGTTAGCAAGATACTACATGGTATGACCATTGAATGATGTCATCTGATGACCTTTGTTACAAACTGATATCAATGATTATCACATTATGTAATTATTTCATGTGAGATGCATTGTGCAGAACGATGACGTCTCTAGTACCTGTTTCATCGCCGAGGCCATGTCATCGTACCGTTCCGCCTGCTCAGCCATACGGGCTCGCTGGATCAGTTGCTCTCTATCTGCCATCGTCGCTGTTGATGTGCCGAAGGTCGGGCAGTCAGTTCCACGATACAGGAAGCAGGCTATCGACAATTGCTTTCGAATACACGGATGTGTATTTTCCTGCTGATGTCCACCGCTATAAACAGCACATCAAACGTAACTGCGGATTTTCTCTGAAATACCCGTTTACATAAGACCTAGCTAAAACAATGGTGAAGCAATTCTGTTAATGTCTGAGGCGCAAATTAGAAGGGAGACAATCAGTGACAGCTCGAAAMCCTCTCTATCTCTAACTGATGGCTACTGCGGCCTGTGGTGCTACTGCAAGCGTCCAGTCAATCCAGTCTATCCGGTGTGGGGGCCGAAGGCTGCCGCTGATATTTCATGATGACGTCACTTTCTAAAAATAGAAACGTACGTTCCAAGCGTGCATGCGCAGTGCGACGTACTGCATCCTCGAGCTGTTGCAGCAACTGAGGGCGCGTGCGTGTAGGGTTGGCGCCAATGATGTGTATACTGTATATCATTGGTGGTGCTAGGTAGAGTTACCTCTCCAGTTCTTACATATAGTATGGACATGGAAGGAAAGCTTACAAACATAGGATGGCGAGGAGAACATGGAGGACAAAAGCAGTGCCTTCACTCACATCTGCCCAGTCCCAAAGCCATGATAGGGGAATAATGGTAGCTATGTTGGCACTTATGCCAATCATTGTAATGTATAAACGTCATTGAAAGGTGCAAAAGACCTCCGTGTTGCTCAGAAGCGTTTCCTCCTTCATCCATCCCTAAAAGGAAAACACTTCACATTCCATCCTCTCTTCCCTGTAACTTGGTTTAGTCTAGAAGGGATACAGCTTTTGTCTAAATTGGACGTAGCTGGTTAGGATAATTTATGAAGCTAGGTTGAATTAGCTGTATCCCTGAAAACCAGATGCTTCCGGTTGTTGGCAACTCTGCTAAGCCTAGGGTTAGCTACAATTAATTAATCAACTTTTGACGTCAATTTGACAAAAGCTGTATGCCAGAGACATGACGCTGTAACTAGGCCCTATGGCAAGCAGATGAGTAGAAGGATACTGGACAAGAGGTGTATGACACACTTCTGTATATTATCAGGTCTGTTAAAAATAAAAAAAATTATGTAGCAGAACGTCTAGCTACCAGTCACAGAGAAAGGAAACTGACATTGCCTTATCCTCATGAAAATAGACATCCTGAACAGACCACCTAATAATTTATTGTTATTTATTTTGTATTAATTTCTGCAACAAAATAATACATGAATACTCCTCAAAGTCCACGTTTTCAATGTCACACAGTTGCACTCCTGGACACATTATGTAGACACATTTACCAGGTTTAGATTAGTTAGACTAGTTAGACTAGTTAGACTACCTCATCCCCATATTGTTTTTATTTACTTTTCTGCTCTTTTGCAGACCATTATTTCTACTTGCACATCATCATCTGCTCATCTATCACACCAGTGTTAATTTGCTAAACTGTAATTACTTCGCTACTATGGCCTATTTATTGCCTTACCTCCTCATGCCATTTGCACACACTGTTTATTCAATGTGTAACTGTGTTGTTGTTTGTGTCGCAGTGCTTTGCTTTATCTTGGCCAGGTCGCAGTTGTAAATGAGAACTTGTTCTCAACTAGCTTACCTGGTTAAATAAAGGTGAAATAAAAGTTTAAAAAATAAAAAAATAAAAAAGTTATTCTTTATTATTCACTTGACTTGAAAAAAGAGTAGCAGCTCATTAGGGTCTCTGCTCTGCTCATCAATTGCATACTACTCGCGTCTTCTCTCCTCATTTCCTTCTCAAAACTCATTGGATGAGAAAGCCAGAGGTTCTTCCCCTCTGACCTCCAATGTGTGTTAAGAAGGAGACGAGGAGTATGCAATTTCAATCTTTCCATAGCCTTCATATCAACCGTCACAGCACTTGACCTTTCACCTTAACCTAGCCCTAGATCAGTTCCATTACATTAAACATAAGAGTTATTGGACGAAGTTGTTCTCTGTACGGGGGAGTTTTGTTAAGAGGCCCGACTCTCGGTCTGAACATTAACGCACATCGCTTGCCGTACGGTTTCAGACCTTACCTTACATATCAGCGAGAAAATAATTTTCAAAAAACAAAAGGTTAAATTGATACACACCTATATAGGGTTAGGGGTCCCCCACAGCCATATCTCCAAGTTACAGCATGTATTTACGAAAGACTGACAGAAGACCTGTGCTAATTGGCTATCTAGCATGATCCGAAGAAGCCCGCCAGAAACATGTTGTCACTGAAAAATACTGTCGGCTGTAACTTTGATAAAGCCGGTTAAAGCACTGTACAGTAAGTGTATATTTTGCATTTATGAAATTATTTTTATGTGATATGAAAGTAATATGCTTTATGTTTCTAGAACTGTATCGCAATTTAGAATCGATTCACGTCTAGATCACTGGCGGCCGGTGGCACCTTAGCAGTGGTTGGAATGGAATGGTATTGAACACAAACACATGGTTTCTATGTGTTTGATACCATTCTATTCACTCCATTCCAGAAATGATTATGAGCTGTTCTCCCATCAGCAGCCTCTTGTGGTTTAGATGGAGTATTTGGCTGTTTTGGCTGCCAGTGCCAGTATACCTCTGAAAATAACATAAGATCTTTGGACCCCAAAGAGTAACGGTACGCTCCTTAAGAGTACATCTTGGAAGAACCTTGACCTAGATGCAAGGCACAAGTCCTGCCACAGAGAGGGACACAGCACACAGAGGGTGACACAGTTGTTCTTGAGGAGAATTCTTTCCACAAACCTCATCACTGCAGCCAATGCAGACTTAGTTCATACAGTAAATCCCCATTTCAATAGAGGTGTCTCTTTCTCAGTTTCACCTCACTTCCCCCTCTCCAATACTGCGCACTAGTATTCATATTCTCCCGGCAGCTGTCCCAAAAGTTGACCAGCCTCGTCTTTGTCTGCACAGAAAAGTGAAGTCTCTGAGCAGGCGGTCAGCCAACTTCTTGTCCCCAAGCACGCCCGTCCTCCAGGCCTTGGTCAGCATGGTGTTGTAGGCCCAGTTGTAGCCCAACAGCTCCTCCAAGCCAAACAGGCCCTGACAAACGCACATACTCTACCAAAGACAGATAAACGAATGCCTACCAGCATGATGTCGACAGCCATTCCTTGTGTGGCCACACCCTCTACGTTGTTGATCAGCCAGTGGACGATCTCAGCACTGATGAAGCAGTTAGGGGACAGGCGCTTCTGCTCAGGTAGAAGCTGCACTCCTGTCCTATATATATATCACATAACAGCAGTAGCTCAAACCCATCTGTCCTGTATATCACATAACGGGACACAACAGTAGCGCAAACACACCCATCTAACTGCAGAGACAACAAACCACACCTTAAACACTTGAGGTATGTGTTGTGGTGCACACCAACACACTTTCTAACACGCATAACGTGCGCATACACTCACACAGGGTCTTACGTGGGGTGTTTGATGTCCTCTAGTATCTCCATGAGGATGAGGACAGATATAAGGTAAAGTACCAGACTGTCCACTGTAAACACAAACATAAAAAGCATGGTTAACTATGACATCATCATTAACATAACACTTTACAATTATAAACATGATTTTGAACATTTTAACTACAGAAAGCAGGTTTACATTCTGATTTGAATGTAAACTGTGTCCTGTGCCCCATGTTGCATGGGCTGCAGTCCCACTGGTCCCAGCCCCTGACTGACCTCCTTTGTCTGTGGCTCTTCCTTCAACAGACTGTAGAAACTAGGGCTGTCCCTGACCAAAAGAAATCGTTGGTCGTCTGTTCTTTCGACCAATCGACTGGTCAAAATGTTAAAACATGTATTTTTCCATATACAGTATAGACACACCCTATGTGTTTTAATAAAATCCATTATATGTAGGCTACTGAGCTTGTATGACGCTTTAAGCACACTGATCAAATAATTAAGACACACAAATGACTCCAGAGAGAGCCAGAGATCAAGATAGCCTAACCAGAAGAAAAAAACCTGTTCCCGGAACTCCTCCTCCCGCTGCTGTTAGCCTTCCCAGAGTCTGCCATTATACTCCCGGAGCTGCCGGTATTAGGCTACACCAGGGGTTGGCAACCTTTTCCAGTTGGAGTGCCAATTTATCTTACCAATTCACCCGATCTGCGTGCCAGTTTATGATTGTCATATGCACATTTTTGTGGAACAGTTTATTTTATAATAAAGTCTTCTTATCTCAAACTCATTGTCATGTGAGTCATCAAAATGATATCTAAATATAAATGAAAGTTATACAAATCTAAAAGTGACTTATATTGCCAACTATGTAAAAATTGCCTGCATAAAGCCAACAAAGAAAAACATTGCAGCCTGCAGGTAGAAAATAAATCACATTGCCTGTTTGCAAGGAACTTGAAACATTGTATCAACTATCAACTTGGCAGCAATTTCTTGTTAACAAACTATAGTTTTGGCAAGTCGGTTAGGACATCTACTTTGTGCATGACACAAGTAATTGTTCCAACAATTGTTTACAAACAGATTATTTCACTTATAATTCACTGTATCACAATTCCAGTGGGTCAGAAGTTTACATACACTAAGTTGACTGTGCCTTTAAACAGCTTGGAAAATTCCAGAAAATTACGTCATGGCTTTAGAAGCTTCTGATAATTGACATCATTTGAGTCAATTGGAGGTGGACCTGAATATGTATTTCAAGGCCTACCTTCAAACTCAGTGCCTCTTTGCTTGACATCATGGGAAAATCAAAAGAGCCTTGCCATGGATCGTCGCCATGGATCATCAATACAGACCACCATAGTCCCTGTGCCCAAGAACACAAAGGCAACCTGCCTAAATGACTACAGACGCGTGCACTCACATCCGTATCCATGAAGTGCTTTGAAAGGTTGCTAATGGCTCACATCAACACCATTATGGCGTCTGTGCTGCTAATAGTTTAGAAGGTTCCACGGAAAGCACACAGACAGGACAACTCTACTCACTTCTGGTTCTGCTCGAACTTGAGGAGAGCTGATAAAGCGGAACTGCATTTCTTAGCCAGAGGGGGCACTACAGGCTCGATGGCTAGGGAGAGGACCAGTCACCTGCAGACCCTTCATTGCTGCTCCTTTCTACAGACAGAATGAGGGGAAGACAATATGACAGGAAGCTCAAAACTTAAAACAGCTTAAGACAACATTGGCATAGAATTATTGTTTTTAGCAGAGTCAGTTTTTCCTCTTGACTGGGTTTGCAAGACTGCTCAATCACATAATTTGAGTTGATATTTTGAGTTTTTGTATTTTTTACTTCCTAAACTTATTCTGAGTAAGTCAGCATTTTAGGCTGTTACCCTGAGGGCCCACTCCCTGGTGCCCTCTCTGCCCGCTCCCTCCCTGTAGATGTCCCAGTGCTCCTTCCCGTCCACCACACGTCTCGACCCCCCGGCCGGCAGTAGCAGGAAGCGGGTCCACCAGAACTTCAAATCAATTCAAATGTTATTTGTCACATACACATGGTTAGCAAACATTAATGCAAGTGTAGCRAAATGCTTGCGCTTCTAGTTCTGACAGTGCAGTAATATCGAACAAGTAATCTAACAATTACCGAACAACTACCTAATAAACACAAATCTAAAAGGGGTGAATGAGAATATGTACATGTAAGTATATAGATGAGGATGGCCGAGCGGCATAGGCAAGGTGCAATAGATGGTATAAAATACAGTATATACACTACATGTGATATGAGTAATGTAAGATATGTAAACATTATTAAAGTGGCATTATTTAGAGTGTGTTGTATAAAGTGACAGGTGATCCATTTATTAAAGTGGCCAGTGATTGGGTCTCAATGTAGGCAGCAGCCTCTCTGAGTTCGTGATTGCTGTTTAGCAGTCTGATGGTCTTGAGATAGAAGCTGTTTTTCAGTCTCTCGGTCTCAGCTTTGATGCACCTGTACTGACCTCGCCTGGTTGATGTCCTTGATGATCTTTTTGGCCTTCCCGTGACATCAGGTGCTGTAAGTGTCATGGAGGGCAGGTAGTTTGCACCCGGTGATGCGTTGCAGACCGCACCACCCTCTTTAGAGTCTTGCGGTTGAGGGCGGTGCAGTTGCTGTACCAGGCTGTGATACAGCCCGACAGGATGCTCTCGATTGTGCATCTGTAAAAGTTTGTCAGGGTTTTGGGTGACAAGCCAAATTTCTTCAGCCTCCTGAGGTTGAAGAGGCGCTGTTGCGCCTTCACCACACTGCCTGTGTGAGTGGACCATTTCAGTTTGTCTGTGATGTGTACGGTGAGGAACTTAAAACATTCCACTGCTGTCCCTTCGATGTGGACGGGGGGTGCTCCCTCTGCTGTTTCCTGAAGTCCACGATCATCTCCTTTGTTTTGTTGACGTTGAGTGAGGTTGTTTTCCTGACACCACACTCCGAGTGCCCACTACTGTTGTGTCGTCTGCAAGCTTGATGATTGAGTTGGAGGCGTGCATGGCCACGCAGTCGTGGGTGAACAGGGAGTACAGGAGGGGGCTGAGCACACACCCTTGTGTGGCCCCAGTGTTGAGGGTCAGCGAAGTGGAGATGTTATTTCCTTCCTTCACCACCTGGGGCGGCCCGTCAGAAAGTCGAGGACCCAATTGCACAGGGCGGGTTGAGACCCAGGGCCTCCAGCTTGATGATGAGCTTGGAGGCTACTATGGTGTTGAATGCTGAGCTGTAGTCAATGAACAGCATTCTTACATAGGTATTCCTTTTGTCCAGGTGGGATAGGGCAGTGTGCAGTGTGATGGCGATTGCGTCGTCTGTGGACCTGTTGGGGCGGTATGCAAACTGAAGTGGGTCTAGGGTGGCCTGTAAGGTGGAGGTGATATGATCCTTGACTAGTCTCTCAAAGCACTTCATGATAACAGAAGTGAGTGCTACGAGCGATGGTTACAGTGGGGAGAAGAAGTATTTGATACACTGCCGATTTTGCAGGTTTTCCTACTTACAAAGCATGTAGAGGTCTGTAATTTTTATCATAGGTACACTTCAACTGTGAGAGGCGGAATCTAAAACAAAAATCCAGAAAATCACATTGTATGATTTTTAAGTAATTAATTTGCATTTTATTGCATGACATAAGTATTTGATACATCAGAAAAGCAGAACTTAATATTTGGTACAGAAACCTTTATTTGCAATTACAGAGATCATACGTTTCCTGTAGTACTTGACCAGGTTTGCACACACTGCAGTAGGGATTTTGGCCCACTCCTCCATACAGACCTTCTCCAGATCCTTCAGGTTTCGGG
>NC_036844.1:25362816-25382610 GCF_002910315.2 Salvelinus sp. IW2-2015
AACGCATTTGGGTTCTGACTCGGACAAGTATGAGAGACTTTTTTGCGTCTAGTTCTTGAGTACACCCAAGAACACACCTCTCCCAACCGTGAAAGGCATGGAGGTGGATAACAGTCATTCTTTGGGATGGTCTTTTCTGGCAAGGGGGACAGGAACGACTGCGTACCGTATTGAGGGGAGGATGGGTGGGGCCATGTATCCGCGAGATCTTGGCCACAACCTCCTTCCTCAGTAAGAGCATTGAAGATGGGTCGTGGTGGGTCTTCCAGCATGACAACGACACGAAGCACACAGCCATGGCAACTAAGGAGTGGCTCCGTAAGAAGCATCTCAAGGTCTGGAGTGGCCTAGCCAGTCCTCCAGACCTGAAACCCAATAGAAAATCTTTGGAGGGAGCTGAAAGTCGTATTGCCAGCGACAAGCTTGCCTTCTCACCAAGCTGCTTGCCTATTGTCCTGTAGCCCATCCCAGCCTTGTGCAGGTCTACAATTTTATCCCGGATGTCCTTACACAGCTCTCTGGTCTTGGCCATTGTGGAGAGGTTGGAGTCTGTTTGATTGAGTGTGTGGACAGGTGTCTTTTATACAGGTAACGAGTTCAAACAGGTGCAGTTAATACAGGTAATGAGTGGAGAACAGGAGGTCTTCTTAAAGAAAAACTAACAGGTCTGTGAGAGCCAGAATTCTTACTGGTTGGTAGGTTATCAAATACTTATGTCATGCAATAAAATGCAAATTAATTACTTAAAAATCATACAATGTGATTTTCTGGATTTTTGTCTCTCACAGTTGAAGTGTACCTATGATAAAAATTACAGACCTCTACATGCTTTGTAAGTAGAAAAACCTGCAAAATCGGAAGTGTATCAAATACTTGTTCTCCCCACTGTATTTAGTTCAATTACCTTTGCCTTCTTGGTTACAGGAACAATGGTAGCCATCTTGAAGCATGTGGGGACAACAGACTGGAATAGGGAGCGATTGAATATGTCCGTAAACACACCAGCCAGCTGGTCTGCGCATGCTTTGAGAACGCGGCTAGGGATGCCGTCTGGGCCAGCAGCCTTGCGAGGGTTAAAATGTTTAAATGTTATACTCACGTCAGCCACGGAGAAGGAGGGGGGGGGGGTGCAGTCCTTGTTAGCGGACCGCGACAGTGGCACTGTATTATCGTCAAAGCGGGCAAAAAAGGTGTTTAGTTTGTCTGGAAGCGTGACGTCGGTTTCCATGACGTGGCTGGATTTCTTTTTGTAGTCCGTGATTTCCTGTAGACCCTGCCACATGCGTCTCGTGTCTGAGCCGTTGAATTGTGACTCCACCTTGTCCCTGTACTGGCATTTCGCTTGTTTAATTTCCTTGGAGGGAATAGCTACACTGTTTATATTCAGACATATTCCCAGACCTCTTTCCATGGTTAAATGCGGTGTTTTCAGTTTTGTGAGAATACTGCCATCCACGTTTWAAAAAAAAATATATATATTTATATATAACATCTCCAATGCACTTCTTTATAAAACGCACTCAATGAATCAGCGTATAGGTCGATGTTGTTCTGAGGCTGACCGGAACATATTCCAGTCCGCGTGATCAAAACAGTCTTGAAGCGTGGCTTCCGATTGGTCAGACCAGCATTGAATGGTTCTCGTCACTGGTACATCCTGTTTGAGTTTCGGCCTATAAGATTGAAGGAGCAAGATGGCGTCGTGGTCGGATTTGCCGAAGGGAGGGCGTTACATACATACATACTGTACATCTGAAATAGGTGTGATCTGATGAGCAGTATGATTACAGCAAAAACACACATACACCGACTGGCCAGGTTATTAGGTACACCACCCTGTTCTCAAAAATGGATCACTCCTACAGACAGTGGGTCATGTGGCCGTGGTTTGCTATATAAAGCAGGCAGACAGGCACGAGACATTCAGTTACTGTTCGATTGAACGTTAGAATGGGCAAAACGAGCGACCTAAGCGACTTTGAGCGTGGTATGATCGTCAGGGCCAGGCGTCGCTGTTCCAGTATCTCAGAAACGGATGAGAGAGGTGTCACATGAGTTGACGCTGGAGAGACGAAGCAGGTATGGGGAGTAACATTTAATAAATGACGGACATATAACGAGACAGGAATAGCGTCAGCATACAAAAAACAAAGACAAAAAACAATCAATGCAGCAGCGGGGAACAGAACTGGGGAACTGACAAATATAGGGGAGGRAAAAAACAGGTGATAAGTGAGTCCAGGCGAGTCCAATAACGCTGATGCGTGTGACGAGGGAGGGCAGGCGTGCGTGATGGATGGCAGGAGTGCGTGATGCAAGGCAATCTGGCGCCCTCAAGCACCAGGGGGAAGGAAGAGCGGGAGCAGACGTGACTGTACCCCCCCCCCACCCCCTCTAGGGGCGCCACCCGGCGTCCCATCTGGGCGAACTGGCCGAGACATGGGAGCTGGGCAAGCCGGTTAGGGCGTGGAAGCCTGACGAACCGGCAGGAGCGTGAGAGCCTGGCGAGCCGGCTGAGGCATGGGAGCATGACGATCCGGCTGAGGCAAGACGCTTGTCAATCCCGCTGAGGAAACCCGATGATCCGGTGGAGTGTGACGTGGGATGGGAAGCCGCCGACTCAACCGGGGCAAAGAAACCTCTCAAGCCAGCTAGGGCATGGAAGCCCGATGAGCTGGCTAGGCACCCCCGGTTCCATCGGTGGCAACCCAGAGCCGATGCCACCATACCAACCGGAACACCAGTACTTCCCGATGCTTCGTATGTATGGCTGCTACATTCTGTCACGTGTTGACGCTGGAGAGCCGAAGCAGGTACGGGGAGTAACATTTAATACATAACGGACATATAACGAGACAGGAACAGCGTCAGCAAACAGAAAACAAAGCAAAAACCATCAACGCAGCAGCGGGGAACAGAGCTGGGGAACTGACAAATATAGGGGAGGAAATGAACAGGTGATAGGTGAGTCCAGGTGAGTCCAATAACACTGATGCGTGTGACGAGGGATTTCTGTGCCACATTTTATTTGCCTTATTGCAAACAGAATGCATGTTTTGGAATCTTTTTTATTTTGTACAGGCTTCCTTCTTTTCACTCTGTCATTTAGGTTAGTATTGTGAGGTAACAACTGAAGATTGATCAACAACATTGCATTCTCCTATCACAGCCATTAAACTATGTAACTGATTTAAAGTCACCAATGGCCTCATGGTGAAGTCCTTGACCTGTTTCCTTCCTCTCTGGGAATTGAGTTAGGAAGGACACCTGTATCTTATTAGTGACTGGGTGTATTGATATGTACACCATCCAAAGTGTAATTAATAATTTCACTATGCCCAATGGGATGATCAATATTTTTACCCATCTTTACTAGTGTAACGAGTATTACCGAAGGTGGCTTCCCTTCCTGTTCGAGTGGCGCTCGGCGGTCGTCGTCGCCGGTCTACTAGCTGCCACCGATCCCTTTTTCCTTTTCGTTTGGTTTTGACWAATTKATTTCACCTGTTTATTGTTTGGTTGTTAGGGTGGTGCTATTTAAGTTCGTTTAGCCCGTTTCTGTTTGTGCGGGCTTGTCTTTCTGTTTTGTATGAGGTTGTTCGTTTATTTTGGGGTTTTCCACAGTCTGGAATAATTTTCCAGTGTGTACTTTATTCAAGTTGGATTTTTACGCCAATGTTTTTGACGTTACCAGTTGTTCTTCTGGTTGGACATTAAAGAGTGGTTTTTCCCCATATCTTTGCTCTCTGCGCCTGACTCCTCACAATTGTCCTCATTGATCGTAACANAGTTGTTCTTCTGGTTGGACATTAAAGAGTGGTTTTTCCCCATATCTTTGCTCTCTGCGCCTGACTCCTCACAATTGTCCTCATTGATCGTAACAACTAGGCATTGGAAAACCTCCCTAGTCGTTGTGGTTGAATCTGGGTTTGAAATTCACTGCTCGATTGAGGGACCTTAAAGATAGTTGTATGTGTGGGGTACAGAGATGAGATGGTCATTCAAAAATCATGACATTATTATTGCACACAGAGTGAGTCCATGCAGCTTATTATGTGAGTTAAGAAATGTTGTACTCCTGAACTTATTTAGGCTTGCCATAACGAAGGGGTTTAGTATTTATTGACTTAAGATATTTCAGCATTTAATTTCAATTAATTAGTAAACATTTCTAAAAACATAATTCCACTTTGACACATATGGGGTATTGTGTGTAGGCCAGTGACAAAACATCTAAATCTAATCCATTTTAAATTCAGGCTGTAACACAATTTTGGGGGGAAAAAGTCAAGGTGTGTGAATACTTTCTGAAGGCACTGTATCTAGTCCCCCCATTTTAAGGTGTCACGTTCGTCATATGAATCGGACCAAGGTGCAGCGTGGTATGCGTACATTCTTCTTTATTAAAGAAAGAACACTGAACAAACTAACAAAACAACAAAACGAACGAAACGTGAAGCTATATGAAATAGTGCAGACAGGCAACTAAACATAGAATAAGAACCCACAAACACCAAAGGGGAAATGGCTACCTAAATATGATCCCCAATCAGAGACAACGATAAACAGCTGCCTGATTGGGAACCATATCAGGCCACCATAAACATACAAATACCTAGACCTACAAAACCCTAGACATACAAAAACTAGCGTAATCCACCCTAGTCACACCCTGACCTAACCAAAATATAAAGAAAACAGAGATATCTCAGGTCAGGGCGTGACATAAGGCGTCATAAGTATTTCATCACATTCACTTATAGTGTGTTAAAGTAGTCAAAAGTTTTGTATTTGGTCGCATATTCAGCAGATATCAAATATTATACTCCCCAAAAATGCTAACCTCCACTGTTATTGGTAATGGTGAGACATTAGCATGTTTTGGGTATATTATCTTTGTGCCTCTGTAACTTTCTCACTCATTATTATTTACGATTCATTCACGATTATCTGTAATCATGGTAGCATCCACATTAATGTAGAAGTGGTCACAAACATATTATATTATTTTTTACAATAGAAGTGGTGTAGTCATTGCGTGCTAGGAAAATGGGACGAAATACTAAACATTTTACTACTTTATTACACTAATTTGTCCAAATACATATGACATCTGTCCATGCAACTTATGTGACTTGTTAAGCAAATGTTTACTCCTGAACTTATTCAGGCTTGCCCTAACAAAGAGGTTGAATACATTACTCTGTGTAATAAAAAGTACATTATATTAATGGCAGGGTTTTGGTGTGCTGTCTATAATGCTTATGTAGCAAGTCAGATGCACCAGTTAAATATGTGTGTGTGTGTGTGTGTGTGTGTGTGTGTGTGTGTGTGTGTGTGTGTGTGTGTGTGTGTGTGTGTGTGTGTGTGTGTGTGTGTGTGTGTGTGTGTGTGTGTGTGTGTGTGTGTGTGTGTGTGTGTGTGTGTGTGTGTGTGTGTGTGTGTGTGTGTGTGTGTGTGTACACCAGTGCCGTTGGCTGGGCTACCATGAGTATACTCCTCCGTCACTCTACTGGTGTACAGCCCATTCTCTGCTGCCTGTAGACTCTCTGGTGCTGTCCGTCTGAACATACAGTTTACCGGGGTAGAATAATCCATATTGACTCAAATATATTTACATGAAAAAGGCATGAGCTTCCCCCTTGGGGCGTGTCTAACCTGCCAGTGGCCTCGTGACATGCCAGTTCCAGAAGCTTGGCGGAGGTGTGGGCGTGGTCTCTCTGGTCTGGTGGTGGATCTGGATGGCCTCTCTCAACAGACCTGGAACGCATCAATGTCACATTAATTACATTCCACTTGTCCAATCTACTTATAGTCTTGTACAGTGTTGCACTGTTTGCTTACTATTAGATTGTGAAGTGTATATTCATATACAGTTTGGACACCCACTCATTCAAGGGTTTTTCTTTATTTTCTACATTGTAGTATAATAGTGAAGACATGACAACTATGAAATAGCACATATGGAATCATGTAGTAACCAAAAAAGTGTTAAACAAATCAAAATATATTTTATATTTGAGATTCTTCAAAGTAGCCACCCTTTGCCTTGATGACATCTTTACAGACTTGCCATTTCCTTATCAATCTACACACAATACCCCATAATGACAACACACAAACAGGTTTTTGGCATTTTAGCAAATGTATAAAAATACAAAAAACTGAAATATCACATTACATAAGTATTCAGACCCTTTACTCAGTTCTTTGTTGATGCACCTTTGGCAGCGATTACAGCCTTGAGTCTTCTTCGGTATGACGCTACAAGCTTGACACACCTGTATTTGTGGAGTTTCTCCCATTATTCTCTGCAGATCCTCTCAAGCTCTGTCAGGTTGGATGGGGGCGCGTTGCTGCAACGCTATTTTCAGGACTCTCCAGAGATGTTCAATCGGGTTCAAGTCCGGGCTCTGGCTGGGCCACAAGGACACTCAGAGACTTGTCCCGAAGCCATTCCTGCATTGTCTTGGCTGTGTGCTTAGGGTCGTTGTCCTGTTGGAAGGTGAAACCTTGCCCCAGTCTGAGGTCCTGAGCGCTCTGGGGCAGGTTTTCATCAAGGATCTCTGTACTTTTCTCCGTTCATCTTTCCCTCGATCCTGACTAGTCTCCCAGTCTCTGCCACTGAAAAACATCCCCACAGCATGATGCTGTCACCACCATGCTTCACCGTAGGATGTGACACTTGGCATTCAGGCAAAATAGTTCAATCTTGGTTTCATCAGGCCAGAGAATCTTGTTTCTCATGGTCTGAGAGTCCTTTAAGTGCCTTTTGGCAAACTCCAAGTGGGCTGTCATGTGCCTTTTACTGAGGAGTGGCTTCCATCTGGCCACTCTACCATAAAGGCCTGATGGGTTGTCCTTCTGGAAGGTTCTAACATCTCCACAGAGGAACTCTGGAGCTCTGTCAGAGTGACCATCGGGTTTTTGGTCACCTTCCTGACCAAGGCCCTTCTCCCCCAATTGCTCAGTTTGCCCGGGYRGCCAGCTCTAGGAAGAGTCTTGGTGGTTCCAAAGTTCTACCATTTAAGAATGATGGAGGCCACTGTGTTCTTGGGGACCTTCAACGCTGCAGAAATATTTTGGTACCCTTCCCAAGATCTGTGCCTTGACACAATTCTGGCGTCTCGGAGCGCTACGGACAATTCCTTCGACCTTATGCCTTGGTTTTTGCTCTGATATGCACTGTCAACTGTGAGACCTTATATAAACAGGTGTGTGCCTTTCCAAATCATCTCCAATCAATTGAATTTACCACAGGTGGACTCCAATCAAGTTGTATAAACATCTCAAGGATGATCAATGGAAACAGGAGGCACCTGTGCTCAATTTCGAGTCTCATAGCAAAAGGTCTGAATGCAAAGGGCTCCCGAGTGTCGCAGCGGTCTAAGGCACTGCATCACAGTGCTAGAGGCATCACCACAGACCCTGGTTCGATACAGGGCTGTATCACAACCGGCCGTGGTCGAGAGTCCTATAGGGCGGCACACAATTCACCCAGCTTCGCCCGGGTTAAGGGAGGGTTTGGCCGGGGTAGGCCATCATTGTAAATAAGAATTTGTTCTTAACTGACGTGCCTAGTTAAATAAAGGTTAGATAAAAGTACTTATGTAAATAAGGTATTTCTGTTTTTGTTTTTTATACATTTGCAAAAAGTTCTAAAAACCTATTTTCGTTTTGTGTGTAGTTTTAATACATTTTTTGAATATGGCGTAACAAAATGTGGAAAAAGTTAAGGGATCTGAAAACTTTCTGAATGCACTGTATGTCTCGGAAAATGTACCTCAATCCAGGGATGAAAATGTTTTGTACTCCGAATTGTCCCATTATCCCAACTGTTACACTGAGAAGATGGAAAGACTGCTAGTTTCTCCGGAAAATTGTCCTTTTCATCTTCATGCTAGCTAGCAGTAGCCACAGCGAGCCATTATGGAATGGCACTTTGTGTTGACAACACAGGACCTGAWTGGCTGACACTGCCAATCCAAAATGGCTGCGGTGGATTCTGCTACCTAGCAGGATAGTTCTGAATGAATCGTGAATATTGATAACTGAGATAGTTAGACACACAAGTATCATACCCCTCCAAAATGCTAACTTCCCTGTTACTGTCATGGTGTCATGTCTTGGGGGTGTGATATTTGTGTGTCTGTAACTTTCTCACTCATCATTATTCACGATTCATTCAGAACTATCCATAATCATAGGAGCATCCACATTAATGTAGAAGTGTTAATACATCTATTCTATTCTTTTTTTACAATAAATGTGACTCCCAAATGACACAATACATTATTTACCATTAATTTATATTGGGCACAAAATAATCTGAAACACAACCAAAACAAACAGCAAATGAAACCAACAAGTTTGTATAGTTTTATGTAATTGGGGTGGCAGGTAGCCTAGTGGTTAGAGCGTTGGGCCAGTAACTGAAAGGTTGTTAGATCGAATCCCGGAGCTGACTTGGTTCAAATCTGTTGTTCTGTCCCTGAACAAAGCAGTTAACCCACTGTTCCTAGGCCATCATTGTAAATAAGAATTTGTTCTTAACTGACTTGCCTAGTTAAATAAAGGTAAAATCATTGCATGCTAGGTATATGGGAACAATACAAACTTTTGACTACTTTAATATACATATACTTTAAGTGAATTCATCCCAATACTTTTGGTCCCCTAAAATAGGGGGGACTATGTACAAAAGGTGCTGTATTTTCTAAACAGTTCACCTGTTATCGATGAAAATACCCCTCAAATTAAAGCTGACCGTATGCACTTCAACCGCATAGTCATTGTATCATTTCAAATACAAAGTGCTAGAGTACCGAGTCAAAACAACCAAAAATGTGTCACTGTCCCAATACTTTTGGATCTCACTGTATATAAATCCTGGATTGCTGATGCTATGTATTGGCCAATCAGAGGCTTTGAAGCCACCGCTCGGCCACATTGGCACTCCCCAGAAGAGGCAGTCCTCCATAGGAATGAATGGAATTCTACAGTATTTAAATGTAATGTAATTTTAAGGACAAAATAACATGTATTTAAGTATTTTTGTTGTTGTAGTAGGGACAGTAACATTACTACTTTCAAAAAATAGAACACTAATGATTTTTTTATATAAAAATTTTTATTAAAATTTTTGTTTAGCTCACATAATATAATTTAAAAGTATGCATGGGACGAAATACTCCGTGTCTGTAATAGAATAAACATGTCAAAAACAAATGTAGACATTAAGAAATGCATTTTTATAGCTTCCAAAATATTTTTTACAACGSTGCGGGAGTGCCAAGATGGAGGCACTGTGGCTTCAAAACAAATCATTGGTGTGTATTCTGTTYGAAGGTGACCATTTTGGGGACCATGCTGTCTTGAGCAATTGTTTTGGGTCAAATCTGCTCAGAAGTTATGCTTGTTTCTCTGTATCGGTATTTGTTCATTCTAATTTGACCGAATATTTATAGAAAGTTATTGCACTGAAGTAATATATTTTTTGTTTGCAGTTTATTCTGTGTTTGGAGAGATGTGTATGGTGGTCCAAGCAGTATATTGAACACGTTCTCCATTGAGGTGATTGTCTTTTGTAAAAAGCACTATAGCATTTTATAAAGTAAGAGCCATCCAGTGAAAGGAACTAAGATATGTAGATGTTACACTATGGAGACCCATACAAAAATAGAAAACTTTATTTTGATAAGTAAWCTCGCCCAGCAGCCGGCTCTATCTCTGAGCAGTAGCAATTCAGCATAGGGACGAGGTTAGGAGTAATAACACAAATACAGAATACATTTCACATTTTCAGCTGCAGAATGTTAGGGCTACACATTACAATACATGATAATCTATTACATAAAACAACCATCAAACCACTTCAAATACAAAATAGTCTGAAATGCACCCTAATTTCCAAAATTAGACAAAATACTGTGAATTCATAAAATACAATGTATTAAATAAAGGTCATTGATGACCATATTAAAATCAAGCATGTTGATACATTACATCCCAAAATGGCAGTACTAAATTATGATTATAAAGGCTGTAGACTCTTGTGTGTCCATTCTAGACAGTGAGGTACGTTCGAATGATACCAGTTAAGACAGATATGGAGGCTCGTGTCAGTCACAGTTCTTTCCACTTTTGAAATCCACTTTCATCATTTTTCTACCCATCTCCCTCTCCTCTTCCAATCTTCTCTGACATGTGTATCCCCTGTGTCCTCTAATTGGACGTTATCTGTAATCATGGTAGGATCCACATTGATGTATAAGTGTTTAGAAAAATATTATATTCTTATTTACAATAAAAGTGACTCCAAAATTATACAATACTTTACTTACTATTAATTTCTGTTGGGCACAAAATAATCTGAAACACAAACAAAACAAACAGCAAATGCATCCAACAAGTTCGTAGAGTCACAAGTTTGATCATTGCGTGCTAAGAATATGGGACCAAATACAAAACTTTAAAATACTTTAATACACGTACAGTGAAAAAGTATTTGCCCCCTTTCAGATTTTCTCTTTTTTTGCATATTTTTTATACTAAATGTTATCAGATCTTCAACCAAAACCTAATATTAGAGGGAACCTGTTTTGTTTAATTAACAAAGTTATGCAACACCCAATTTCCGTGTGAAAAAGCCCCCTTACACAATAACTGGTTGTGACACCTTTAGCTGCAATGACTGCAACTACATGCTTCCTTTAGTTGTTGATCAGTCTCTCACATCACTGTGGAGGAATTTTGGCCCACTCTTGAATGCAGAACTGCTTTAACTCAGCGACATTTGTAGGTTTTCAACAATGAACTGCTCGTTTCAAGTCCTGCCACCACATCTCAATTGGGATTAGGTCTGGACTTTGACTAGGCCATTCCAGAACTTCAAATGTGTTGCTTTTTAACCATTTTCATGTAGACTTGGTTGTGTGTTTTGGATCATTGTCTTGCCGCATGACCCAGCTGTGCTTCAGCCTGAAGTTCTCCTGTAGAATTCTCTGATACAGAGCAGAATTCATTGTCACTGTCCCAATTATTTTGGAGCTCACTGTATGTACGAAAATATCCTCAAATAAAAGCTGATTTTCTGAACTGTCACCTTATATAAAAGAAATCCAAAAGAAATCCAAAATGTTGGAGTATAAAGCTAAATTAAACATTCTAGCTTCACTGTACAAATAAATACGTAGGGGAGTGCATGTGTGCCTTTCTACAATATCTATTTACAGTAGCCTATCTACCTAACATGAACCATGTACATGTATGTGCACTCACAAGCAGGTCACTCTTGGTTCCGACCAGGAAAACCTAACACGAGCCAGGTTCATTCTCCCTCATGGCCTCCTCTAACCATTGCCTGCGAGAGATAAATATACATTTAATTTGAGATACAATTTGACTTTGATTGTTCAGATTTATCTTTGTATTGTGCTCACTCTTGATGTTATAATCTATTAAATAAACTTACCGTGTGTGCTGCAGGGTCTTAATGTCTGCCATGTCAAACAGCAACAGTGAACCCCGCAGGGTTTCCATATTCTACTCTACAAAGGTATTTCACTGGCTGTCTCGGTTTAACCCGGAACTCCTCTGTAGTATGCTGAAGCGATGCATTTTACATTTTCCGGACATCTGTGTCCCAGCTATGTAGAGGAGGGGGAAAAAATGATTACCTGCATACAAGTAAATAAGTATAATGTCTCTAATCAAATAATAAAGCACAAAATCAAACCAGACCATGACCCTCTCTCACATCTGAAGGTAGAATGGAGCTCCTGAGAGCTCAAAGCTCTCAATCTCAAAGTCACCTCCAATGGTGGCCCTGTAGTCTCTGGTAAATACATCTTTGAGAACCTGAAAGTGCAGCACAGAATATACAAGCATGTTAGGAGGCTGTTTACCACCTAAAAGGAAGATGAAATGTTGCATCTTTATTTAACTAGGCAAGTCAGTTAAGAACAAATTATTATTTTCAATGACAGCCTAGTGGGTTAACTGCCTTGTTCAGGGGAAGAACAACAGATTGTTACCTTGGGGATTCGATCTTGCAACCTTCTGGTTACTAGTCGAAAGCTCAAACCACTAGGCTACCTGCCACCCCAAGTAGTCTGGTCAAAAGCTGAATACTTTACTGGTTGATTAGACAGGTCTTGCCCACATTCAGATCGCCAACAACCACTGCTTTGAACATTTTCAGTCTGTCCCATCTTCAAACGAAATATTTAACATCTGAAACCACTGTTGCTTTTCCAGATGAATTCAATATTAATCAATCAGTGAATCAGTCAGACTTTAATCAAAAAATTCCCCTAACGAGGCAACTCACCCCTGATGCCTGTTGGCGCTGCCTTTACAGACAACCTTTGCCTGAGTATTCCAGTCCTCCATCTGCAGACAGGCCTGTAGAGTATAACACTGGAAACAACTGTAGCATCGACGTTAACCCACATCACTCTCAATGACATGCAATCACACAGAAGAGTTTATGCATTGTTTGGTATCTGTAATGAAAACAATAATGCAGCACTGACATTGATCTTGTTATGAGCGTCCATCTGACATGCTGATGGCATTTTTTATTGTGTTCCATGAAAATACCAGCTGTCTCTGAAGTCTCTGTGTTCAATTTATTCTTGTTGACATCACTGTAAAAGCCCTTCTCATATCCAGCATTATAAAATGTCACTTAAACTCCCCTGAACTTTTAATTTAATATATTTTTGAAAAGGCGCCAAGAGACTGTAGGGGAAAGTATTCCTATGTAGCCAAATCATTGCGTATTGGGAATATGTCTGTCTTGCCACATCCTCTGAAGCCTTTGCAGCCCTGAGGGGGGTGTACGCCAGTGCGGCTTTCCCGAGCCACTAAAACACTATGGTAGCTTTGAGTTGGTCCAGATGGCCAGTTGGCTGGTAGCAGGCTGATGGTGTGTTGTTTAGATACCTTTGGGAATTTGGATATGACCTTGTCTCTGCTCACAGGTGATGGGAAGTGCATCATCCCGTACCTTGTCTCCTGCATTATGGTAGGGCTGTGCGATGATCAACCTGTGAACGAGAATCCTGGCCATGRCTACTGCAATGTACTGAATAGCTACACTATATATACAAAAGTATGTGGACACCCCTTCAAATTTGTGGATTTAGGTTAGGGGTATAAAATCGAGCACCCAGCCATGCAATCTCAAAAGAAACAACAAAACATTGGCAGTAGAATGGCCTTACTGAAAAGCTCAGTGACTTTCAACGTGGCACTGTCATAGGATGCCACCTTTCCGACAAGTCAGTTTGTCAAATTTCTGCCCTGCTAGAGCAGCCCCGGTCAACTGTAAGTTCTGTTATTGAAGTGGAAACGGATCAACAATGGCCTAGGATATAAGTGGTAGGGCCACACAAGCTCACAGAATGGGACCGCTAAGTGCTGAAGCGCGTAAAAATCGTCTTTCCTCGGTTGCAACACTCACTACCGAGTTCCAAACTGCCTCTGGAAGCAACGTCAGTCAGCACAAGAACTGTTCGTCGGGAGCTTCATGAAATGGGTTTGCATGGCCGACAGCCGCACAAAAGCCGAAGAACACCGTGCTAAATGCGAAGTGTCGCCTGGAGTGTTGTGAACCTCGCCACCATTGGACTCTGGAAGAGTGAAAATGCTTTCTCTGGAGTGATGAATTACGCTTCACCATCTGGCAGTCGAATCTGGGTTTGGCAGATGCCAGGAGAACGCTACCTGCCTGAATGCATAGTGCCAGCTGTAAAGTTTGGTGGAGGAGGAATAATTGTCTGGGGCTGTTTTTCATGGTTCAGGCTCCATAGTTCCAGTGAAAGGAAATCTTAAAGCTGCAGCAGCCTCAACACACTTACTTCTGCAACTATGTCTAGTTGGTCAGAAAAGTATGGTAAGTTACAGAGTGAGTGTCTTTTATAACTGCATAGGTGGTTAGCCAGCTAACTGCTAGATAATGAACTGCAATTATCATTAACCATTCTTATCTAGCTAGCTACAGTAGTTACATATCTGTCAGATGTAAAGTAAGCAGGACTGTGGCATGTCAGAAACAATGCAAGCTAGCTCACATTAGCTAGATCCCGCTAGCTAGCAAGCTATTGCCTACAGRTGTAACTCAGAGGTGAAGCCTACTTTCTGAGTTAAGCAATAGTTGATACTTTCATTTAGCTAGCTTGCTACCTAGGCTAATCACCCTATTTGAAGCAGTTTGGCTGCAAAATTATCCCGGCCTCACAGGCTGCATCTGGCTAAGCTAGCAGCTAACTATAGTCAAATMAAATCAAATGTTATTAGTCACATGCGCCAAATACAACAGCTGTAGATCTTATAGTGAAATGCTTACTGACGAGCCCCTAACCAACAATGCAGTTTAAAAAAAAGATAAGAATAAGAAATAAAAGTAACAAGTAATTAAAGAGCAGCAGTAACATAACAATAGCGAGACTATATACAGGGGGGGTACGGGTACAGAGTCAATGTGCGGGGGCACCGGTTAGTTGAGGTAATATGTACATGAAGGTAGAGTTATTAAAGTGACAATAATAGATGATAACAACAGAGAGTAGCAGCGGTGTAAAATAATAGRAGGGGGGGCAATGCAAATAGTCATGGTGGTATTTTTATTAATTGTTCAGCAGTCTTATAGCTTGGGGGTAGAAGCTGTTAAGGAGCCTTTTGGACCTAGACTTGGCGCTCCGGGAGAATAGTCTAGACTGAAGTCTTTGACAATTTTTAGGGCCTTCCTCTGACACCGCCTGGTATAGAGGTCCTGGATGGCAGGAAACTTGGCCCCAGTTTGTACTGGGCCGTTCGCACTACCCTCGGTAGTGCCTTGCAGTTGGAGGCCAAGCAGTTGCCATACCAGGCAGTGATGCAACCAGTCAGGATGCTCTCGATGGTGCAGGTGTAGAACCTTTTGATGATCTGAGGACCCATGCCAAATCTTTTCAGTTTCCTGAGGGGAAATAGGTTTTGTCGTGCCCTCTTCACGACTGTCTTGGCGTGCTTGGACCATGTTAGTTTGTTGGTGATGTGGACACCAAGGAACTTCAAGCTCTCGACCTGCTCCACTGCAGCCCCGTCAATGACAATGGGAGCGTGCTCGATCCTCTTTTTCCTGTAGTCCACAATCATCTCCTTTGTCTTGAGGGAGATGATGTTGTCCTGGCACCACACGGCCAGGTCTCTGACCTCCTCCCTATAGGCTGTCTCGTTGTTGCCTGTGATCAGGCCTACCACTGTTGTTTCATCGGCAAACTTGGTGTTCTGCCATTATGATGGTGTTGGAGTCGTGCCTGGCCGTGCAGTCATGAGTGAACATGGAGTACAGGAGGGGACTGAGCACACACCTCTGAGGGGCCCCTGTGTTGAGGATCATCGTGGCAGATGTGTTGTTACCTACCCTTACCACCTGGGGGCGGCCTGTCGCAAAGTCCAGGATTCAGATTCAGCAGAGGGAGGTGTTTAGTCCCACGGTCCTTAGCATATTGATGGGCTTCGAGGGCACTATGGTGTTGAACGCTGAGCTGTAGTCAATGAATAGCATTCTCACATAGGTGTTCCTTTTGTCCAGGTGGGAAAGGGCAGTGTGGAGTGCAATAGAGATTGCATCATCTGTGGATCTGTTGGGGCGGTATGCAAATTGGAGTGGGTCTAGGGTTTCTGGGATAATGGTGTTGATGTATAGGAGCATGTTGTCGTTGATGTCATTATGGAATAAGTCGAGGTTGCAATTGTTAGTGAAATGATACGTGGTGCCATAATATAAATAATAGCTTATCTATAAATTCACATGGATGCCATGTAATTTGTCATAACCATTATCACAAAATGCAGTGCATATTCTTTTTATTCAAGTCAATTGGCCAAATCGTAAAAAATCATGAAAACAAACTGTTACTTTTTGGTCTTAATTTAAGGTTAGGTATACATTTATCAKTGTGCTTAGGTTAGGCTTAGGTTTAAAATCAAATTTTAAGAAGGGAAATCGGAGAAGTAGGTAGGATGTATGACTTTGTGGCTGTGGTAACTAGTGATGACCGCTCATTTACAGGCATGTATCATTCATCCAGGTTGAGACTTGCAATCAGCAGGAACATGGAGCACTCCATGTTATATGCCATTAAGTCATGATATCATTTTTTACTTTATATCGTATTATATCATTTCAAGAACTAATACAATGGTCTACTCCTGGAGTAACTCCCTGTCAAAGAGACTTTGATAAGAAGGCAAGGCAGGACGCCCTAGACCAGTGGTAGGTCATGGAGTGAGGGCACTCTCTTTCAAGTACACTCACTACATCTATCCATCTCTCTCTAGGTGCTACAGAGACAGCCTGGTCCAAGTACCTCCAGAGCCTTCTGACCAACTTCCTGCGATCTCTCCAGAGCACAGAGAAGTAAGCACCACTCATAATGGTATACTATGGCAGTCTGCTTGTGTGATGCTGGCATATTATCCAGGGCCAATGGTTGGATTGGATTTACTGTACTCACTCTAACTCATGCTCTCTCCTCCCTGTAAGTCTCCCAGACTTGTATCCAAACTAACATGTGTCCATCCCCCTTCACTCCAGGTGAGACTGCTGGACTCTGGAACTCTGGAGCAGCATCAAACCTGCCACCCTGTTGTCAGCTATCCGCAGGCTTTCAATGGCCACATTTTGGGGATGACCAAATGCAATAGTTTTGTATGAACAAGTCATTTACATTGTTTTATTTTAAGATAACAAAACACAAACTTTTTCATAGCATGTTTGTCATGTTGGTCTTCACATTTTTACTAACTTTTGTGATTACTTAAACATCCAGACAAATATACTTAGAGTATGATTTAAAAAGTCTAAAATAAATTCAAGTGTCTACAGTGAATACATTTGTGTTAATATATATCATACAGGTTTCACACCTATATCCCAGACAAGATTAAAGAATGGGACAAAGTGAATATAAGTCGGCGCTTGCGTCCGTAGCAGTTTGTATATACAACATCCGGCGCCGAAACGAGATGGCCGCCTCGCTTCGCGTTCCTTGGAAAATATGCAGTATTTTGTTTTTTTATGTGTTATTTCTTACATCGGTACCCTAGGTAATCTTAGGTTTCATTACATACAGTCGGGAGGAACTACTGAATATACGATTAACGTCAACTCATCATCGTTCCTACCAGGAATATGACTTTCCCGAAACGGATCCAGTGTTTTGCTTGCCCTTCCACCCAATACAATGGATCTGATCCCAGCCGGCGACCCCTGTGCGACGCCGTAAAAGGGGCAAACGAGGCGGTCTCCTGGCCAGGCTTCGGAGACGGGCACATCGCGCTCCACTCCCTAGCATACTACTCGCCAATGTCCAGTCTCTTGACAATAAGGTTGATGAAATCCGAGCACGGGTAGCATTCCAGAGAGACATCAGGGATTGCAACGTGCTCTGCTTCACGGAAACATGGCTAACTCAAGAGACGCTAACGGAGTCGGTGCAGCCAGCTGGTTTCTTCATGCATCGCGCCGACAGAAACAACATCTTTCTGGTAAGAAGAGGGGCGGGGGGTATGCCTTATGATTAACGAGACGTGGTGTGATCATCATAACAACACACAGGAACTCAAGTCATTCTGTTCACCTGATCTAGAACTCCTCACAATAAATGTCGACCGCATTATCTACCAAGGGAATTCTCTTCAATCATAATCACAGCCGTATATATTCCCCCCAAGCAGACACATCGATGCCTGAACGAACTTTATCTGACTCTTTGTAAACTGGAAACCACACACCCTGAGGCTGCATTCATCGTAGCTGGGGATTTTAACAAGGCTAATCTAAAAACAAAACTCCCTAAATTCTATCAGCATATCGATTGTGCTACCAGGGCTGGAAAAACCTAGATCATTGTTATACTAATTTCCGCGACGCATATAAGGCCCTCCCCCGCCCCCCTTTCGGAAAAGCTGACCACGACTCCATTTTGTTGATTCCAGCCTACAAACAGAAACTAAAACAACAAGCTCCCGCGCTCAGGTCTGTTCAACGCTGTCCGACCAATCTGATTCCACGCTTCAAGACTGCTTCGATCACGCGGATTGGAATATGTTCCGCATTGCGTCCAACAACAATATTGACGAATATGCTGATTCGGTGAGCGAGTTCATTAGGAAGTGCATTGACGATGTCGTACCACAGCAACGATTAAACATTCCAAACCAGAAACCGTGGATTGACGGCAGCATTCGCGTGAAATCGAAAGCGCGAACCACTGCTTTTAACCAGGGCAAGGTGACCGGAAGCATGACCGAATACAAACAGTGTAGCTATTCTCTCCGCAAGGCAATCAAACAGGCTAAGTCCCAGTACAGAGACAAAATCGAGTCGCAATTCAACAGCTCAGACACAAGAGGTATGTGGCAGGGTCTACAGTCAATCACGGATTACAAAAAGAAAACCAGCCCCGTCGCGGACCAGGATGTCTTGCTCCCAGACAGGCTAAACAACTTTTTTGCCCGCTTTGAGGACAATACAGTGCCACTGACACGGCCCCCTACCAAAACCTGCGGGTCTTCCTTCACTGCAGCCGAGGTGAGTAAAACATTTAAACGTGTTAACCCTCGCAAGGCTGCAGGCCCAGACGGCATTCCCCGCAGCCGTCCTCAGAGCATGCGCAGACCGCTGGCTGGTGTGTAAACGGACATATTCATATCAATCCTTATCCCAGTCTGCTGTTCCCACATGCTTCAAGAGGGCCACCATTGTTCCTGTTCCCAAGAAAGCTAAGGTAACTGAGCTAAACGACTACCGCCCCGTAGCACTCACTTCCGTCATCATGAAGTGCTTTGAGAGACTAGTCAAGGACCATATCACCTCCACCCTACCGGACACCCTAGACCCACTCCAATTTGCTTACCGACCCAATAGGTCCACAGACGACGCAATCGCAACCACACTGCACACTGCCCTAACCCATCTGGACAAGAGGAATACCATGTGAGAATGCTGTTCATCGTTACAGCTCAGCATTTAACACCATAGTACCCTCCAAACTCGTCATCAAGCTCGAGACCCTGGGTCTCGACCCCGCCCTGTGCAACTGGGTCCTGGACTTCCTGACGGGCCCGCCCCAGGTGGTGAGGGTAGGTAACAACATCTCCACCCCGCTGATCCTCAACACTGGGGCCCCACAAGGGTGCGTTCTGAGCTCTCCTGTACTCCCTGTTCACCCACGACTGCGTGGCCATGCACGCCTCCAACTCAATCATCAAGTTTGCGGATGACACTACAGTGGTAGGCTTGATTACCAACAACGACGAGACGGCCTACAGGGAGGAGGTGAGGGCCCTCGGAGTGTGGTGTCAGGAAATACCTCACACTCAACGTCAACAAAACAAAGGAGATGATTGTGAACTTCAGGAAACAGCAGAGGGAGCACCCCCCTATCCACATCGACGGGTCAGTAGTGGGAAGGTGGAAAGTTTTAAGTTCCTCGGTGTACACATCACGGACAAACTGAATTGGTCCACCCACACAGACAGCGTCGTGAAGAAGGCGCAGCGCGCCTCTTCAACCTCAGGAGGCTGAAGAAATTCGGCTTGTCACCAAAAGCACTCACAAACTTCTACAGATGCACAATCGAGAGCATCCTGTCGGGCTGTATCACCGCCTGGTACGGCAACTGCTCCGCCCACAACCGTAAGGCTCTCCAGAGGGTAGTGAGGTCTGCAGAACGCATCACCGGGGCAAACTACCTGCCCTCCAGGACACCTACACACCCGATGTCACAGGAAGGCCAT